>NW_027474542.1:0-37394 GCF_050947335.1 Megachile rotundata
TGTCGTTCTATCGATCATATAAGCATAATATGGCTAATAATACGAGTTAGATTGATAATAATAAGAGTAGTAACTACAGTAATTGTCGTTCTATCGGTCATATAAGCATAATAAGGCTAATAATATGAGTTAGAGTGATA
Organism: Megachile rotundata; assembly: GCF_050947335.1. Taxonomy (NCBI): domain Eukaryota; kingdom Metazoa; phylum Arthropoda; class Insecta; order Hymenoptera; family Megachilidae; genus Megachile; species Megachile rotundata. Next base: position 141 of record NW_027474542.1, read on the forward strand.
ATACTAAGAGTAGTGAGTATAGTAATTCTCATTCTATCGATCATATAAGCATAATATGGCTAATAATACGAGTTAGATTGATAATAATAAGAGTAATAAGTATAGTAATTGTCGTTCTATCGATCATTTAAGCATAATATGGCTAATAATATGAGTTAGATTGATAATAATAAGAGTAATGAGTATAGTAATTGTAGTTCTATCGATAATATAAGCATAGTATGGCTAATAATATGAGTTAGATTGATAATACTAAGAGTAGTGAGTATAGTAATTCTCGTTCTATCGATCATATAAACATAATATGGCTAATAATATGAGTTAGATTGATAATAATAAGAGTAATGAGTATGGAAATTGTAGTCCCATCGATCATTTAAGCATAATATGGCTAATAATATGAGTTAGATTGATAAATTAACAGTAATAAGTATAGTAATTGTCGTTCTATCGATAATATAACCATAATATGGCCAATAATATGAGTTAGATTGATAATAATAACAGTAATAGGTATATGTAATTGTCGTTCTATCGATAATATAGGCATAATATGGCTAATAATATGAGTTAGATGATAATAATAAGAGTAATGAGTATAGAAATTGTAGTTCCATCGATCATTTAAGCATAATATGGCTAATAATATGAGTTAGATTGATAATATTAACAGTAGTAAGTATAGTAATTGTCGTTCTATCGATAATATAACCATAATATGGCCAATAATATGGAGTTAGATTGATAATAATAACAGTAATAGGTATTGTAATTGTCGTTCTATCGATAATATAAGCATAATATGGCTAATAATATGAGTTAGATTGATAATACTAAGAGTAGTGAGTATAGTAATTCTCGTTCTGTCGATCATATAAGCATAATATGGCTAATAATATGAGTTAGATTGATAATAATAAGAGTAATAAGTATAGTATTTGTAGTTCTATCGATCATATAAGCATAATATGGCTAATAATACGAGTTAGATTGATTAATAATAAGAGTAATATCTACAGTAATTGTCGTTCTATCGATCATATAAGCATAATAAGGCTGATAATATGAGTTAGAGTGATAATACTAAGAGTAGTGAGTATAGTAATTCTCATTCTATCGATCATATAAGCATAATATGGCTAATAATACGAGTTAGATTGATAATAATAAGAGTAATAAGTATAGTAATTGTCGTTCTATCGATAATATAACCATAATATGGCCAATAATATGAGTTAGATTGATAATAATAACAGTAATATGTATAGTAATTGTCGTTCTATCGATAATATAAGCATAATATGGCTAATAATATGAGTTAGATTGATAATACTAAGAGTAGTGAGTATAGTAATTGTCGTTCTATCGATCATATAAGCATAATATGGCTAATAATATGAGTTAGATTGATATTATAAGAGTAATAAGTATAGTATTTGTCGTTCTATCGATCATATAAGCATAATATGGCTAATAATACGAGTTAGATTGATAATAATAAGAGTAGTAACTACAGTAATTGTCGTTCTATCGGTCATATAAGCATAATAAGGCTAATAATATGAGTTAGAGTGATAATACTAAGAGTAGTGAGTATAGTAATTCTCATTCTATCGATCATATAAGCATAATATGGCTAATAATACGAGTTAGATTGATAATAATAAGAGTAATAAGTATAGTAATTGTCGTTCTATCGATCATTTAAGCATAATATGGCTAATAATATGAGTTAGATTGATAATAATATGAGTAATAAGTTATAGTAATTGTCGTTCTATCGATCAATTTAAGCATAATATGGGTAATAATATGAGTCAGATTGATAATAATAACAGTAATATGTATAGTAATTGTCGTTCTATCGATAATATAAGCATAATATGGCTAATAATATGAGTTAGATTGGATAATACTAAGAGTAGTGAGTATAGTAATTCTCGTTCTATCGATCATATAAGCATAATATGGCTAATAATATGAGTTAGATTGATAATAATAAGAGTAATGAGTATAGAAATTGTAGTTCCATCGATCATTTAAGCATAATATGGCTAATAATATGAGTTAGATTGATAATATTAACAGTAATAAGTATAGTAATTGTCGTTCTATCGATAATATAACCATAATATGGCCAATAATATGAGTTAGATTGATAATAATAACAGTAATAGGTATTGTAATTGTCGTTCTATCGATAATATAAGCATAATATGGCTAATAATATGAGTTAGATTGATAATACTAAGAGTAGTGAGTATAGTAATTCTCGTTCTGTCGATCATATAAGCATAATATGGCTAATAATATGAGTTAGATTGATAATAATAAGAGTAATAAGTATAGTATTTGTCGTTCTATCGATCATATAAGCATAATATGGCTATTAATACGAGTTAGATTGATAATAATAAGAGTAATATCTACAGTAATTGTCGTTCTATCGATCATATAAGCATAATAAGGCTAATAATATGAGTTAGAGTGATAATACTAAGAGTAGTGAGTATAGTAATTCTCATTCTATCGATCATATAAGCATAATATGGCTAATAATACGAGTTAGATTGATAATAATAAGAGTAATAAGTATAGTAATTGTCGTTCTATCGATAATATAACCATAATATGGCCAATAATATGAGTTAGATTGATAATAATAACAGTAATATGTATAGTAATTGTCGTTCTATCGATAATATAAGCATAATATGGCTAATAATATGAGTTAGATTGATAATACTAAGAGTAGTGAGTATAGTAATTGTCGTTCTATCGATCATATAAGCATAATATGGCTAATATATGAGTTAGATTGATAATAATAAGAGTAACAAGTATAGTATTTGTCGTTCTATCGATCATATAAGCATAATATGGCTAATAATACGAGTTAGATTGATAATAATAAGAGTAGTAACTACAGTAATTGTCGTTCTATCTGTCATATAAGCACAATATGGCTAATAATATGAGTTAGATTGATAATAATAAGAGTAATAAGTATAGTAATTGTCGTTCTATCGATCATATAAGCATAATATGGCTAATAATATGAGTTACATTGATAATAATAAGTGTAATAAGTATAGTAATAGACGTTCTATCGATCATATAAGCATAATATGGCTAATAATATGCGTTAGATTGATAATAATAAGAGTAATGAGTATAGTAATGGTCGTTCTATCGATCATTTAAGCATAATATGGCTAATAATATGAGTTAGATTGATAATAATAAGAGTAATGAGTATAGTAATTGTAGTTCTATCGATCATATCTGCATAATATGGTTAATAATATGAGTTAGATTGATAATAATAAGAGTAATAAGTATAGTATTTGTCGTTCTATCGATCATTTGAGCATAATATGGCTAATAATATGAGTTAGATTGATAATAATAACAGTAATAGGTATTGTAATTGTCGTTCTATCGATAATATAAGCATAGTATGGCTAATAATATGAGTTAGATTGATAATACTAAGAGTAGTGAGTATAGTAATTCTCGTTCTATCGATCATATAAGCATAATATGGCTAATAATATGAGTTAGATTGACAACAATAAGAGTAACAAGTTAATAATTGTCGTTCTATCGATCATATAAGCATAATATGGCTAATAATATGAGTTAGATTGATAATACTAAGAGTAGTGAGTATAGTAATTCTCGTTCTATCGATCATATAAGCATAATATGGCTAATAATATGCGTTAGATTGATAATAATAAGAGTAATGAGTATAGTAATTGTCGTTCTATCGATCATATAAGCATAATATGGCTAATAATATGAGTTACATTGATAATAATAAGTGTCAATAAGTATAGTAATAGACGTTCTATCGATCATATAAGCATAATAAGGCTAATAATATGAGTTAGAGTGATAATACTAAGAGTAGTGAGTATAGTAATTCTCATTCTATCGATCATATAAGCATAATATGGCTAATAATACGAGTTAGATTGATAATAATAAGAGTAATAAGTATAGTAATTGTCGTTCTATCGATCATTTAAGCATAATATGGCTAATAATATGAGTTAGATTGATAATAATAAGAGTAATAAGTATAGTAATTGTCGTTCTATCGCTCATATAAGCACAATATGGCTAATAATATGAGTTAGATTGATAATAATAAGAGTAATAAGTATAGTAATTGTCGTTCTATCGATCATATAAGCATAATATGGCTAATAATATGAGTTACATTGATAATAATAAGTGTAATAAGTATAGTAATAGACGTTCTATCGATCATATAAGCATAATATGGCTAATAATATGCGTTAGATTGATAATAATAAGAGTAATGAGTATAGTAATGGTCGTTCTATCGATCATTTAAGCATAATATGGCTAATAATATGAGTTAGATTGATAATAATAAGAGTAATGAGTATAGTAATTGTAGTTCTATCGATCATATCTGCATAATATGGTTAATAATATGAGTTAGATTGATAATAATAAGAGTAATAAGTATAGTATTTGTCGTTCTATCGATCATTTGAGCATAATATGGCTAATAATATGAGTTAGATTGATAATAATAACAGTAATAGGTATTGTAATTGTCGTTCTATCGATAATATAAGCATAGTATGGCTAATAATATGAGTTAGATTGATAATACTAAGAGTAGTGAGTATAGTAATTCTCGTTCTATCGACCATATAAGCATAATATGGCTAATAATATGAGTTAGATTGATAACAATAAGAGTAGCAAGTTTAGTAATTGTCGTTCTATCGATCATATAAACATAATATGGCTAATAATATGAGTTAGATTGATAATACTAAGAGTAGTGAGTATAGTAATTCTCGTTCTATCGATCATATAAGCATAATATGGCAAATAATATGAGTTAGATTGATAATAATAAGAGTAATGAGTATAGAAATTGTAGTTCTATCGATCATTTAAGCATAATATGGCTAATAATATGAGTTAGATTGATAATATTAACAGTAATAAGTATAGTAATTGTCGTTCTATCGATAATATAACCATAATATGGCCAATAATATGAGTTAGATTGATAATAATAACAGTAATAGGTATTGTAATTGTCGTTATATCGATAATATAAGCATAATATGGCTAATAATATGAGTTAGATTGATAATACTAAGAGTAGTGAGTATAGTAATTCTCGTTCTGTCGATCATATAAGCATAATATGGCTAATAATATGAGTTAGATTGATAATAATAAGAGTAATAAGTATAGTATTTGTCGTTCTATCGATCATATAAGCATAATATGGCTAATAATACGAGTTAGATTGATAATAATAAGAGTAATAACTACAGTAATTGTCGTTCTATCGATCATATAAGCATAATATGATAATAATATGAGTTAGAGTGATAATACCAAGAGTAGTGAGTATAGTAATTCTCATTCTATCGATCATATAAGCATAATACGGCTAATAATACGAGTTGGATTGATAATAATAAGAGTAATAAGTATAGTAATTGTCGTTCTATCGATAATATAACCATAATATGGCCAATAATATGAGTTAGATAGATAATAATAACAGTAATATGTATAGTAATTGTCGTTCTATCGATAATATGAGCATAATATGGCTAATAATATGAGTTAAATTGATAATACTAAGAGTAGTGAGTATAGTAATTGTCGTTCTATCGATCATATAAGCATAATATGGCTAATAATATGAGTTAGATTGATAATAATAAGAGTAATAAGTATAGTATTTGTCGTTCTATCGATCATATAAGCATAATATGGCTAATAATACGAGTTAGATTGATAATAATAAGAGTAATAACTACAGTAATTGTCGTTCTATCGGTCATATAAGCATAATAAGGCTAATAATATGAGTTGGAGTGATAATACTAAGAGTAGTGAGTATAGTAATTCTCATTCTATCGATCATATAAGCATAATATGGCTAATAATACGAGTTAGATTGATAATAATAAGAGTAATAAGTATAGTAATTGTCGTTCTATCGATCATTTAAGCATAATATGGCTAATAATATGAGTTAGATTGATAATACTAAGAGTAGTGGGTATAGTAATTGTCGTTCTATCGATCATATAAGCATAATATGGCTAATAATATGAGTTAGATTGATAATAATAAGAGTAATGAGTATAGTAATTGTAGTTCTATCGATCATTTAAGCATAATATGACTAATAATATGAGTTAGATTGATAATAATAAGAGTAATAAGTATAGTATTTGTCGTTCTATCGATCATATAAGCATAATATGGCTAATAATACGAGTTAGATTGATAATAATAAGAGTAGTAACTACAGTAATTGTCGTTCTATCGGTCATATAAGCATAATAAGGCTAATAATATGAGTTAGAGTGATAATACTAAGAGTAGTGAGTATAGTAATTCTCATTCTATCGATCATATAAGCATAATATGGCTAATAATACGAGTTAGATTGATAATAATAAGAGTAATAAGTATAGTAATTGTCGTTCTATCGACCATATAAGCATAATATGGCTAATAATATGGGTTAGATTGATAACAATAAGAGTAGCAAGTTTAGTAATTGTCGTTCTATCGATCATATAAACATAATATGGCTAATAATATGAGTTAGATTGATAATACTAAGAGTAGTGAGTATAGTAATTCTCGTTCTATCGATCATATAAGCATAATATGGCTAATAATATGAGTTAGATTGATAATAATAAGAGTAATGAGTATAGAAATTGTAGTTCTATCGGTCATTTAAGCATAATATGGCTAATAATATGAGTTAGATTGATAATATTAACAGTAATAAGTATAGTAATTGTCGTTCTATCGATAACATAACCATAATATGGCCAATAATATGAGTTAGATTGATAATAATAACAGTAATAGGTATTGTAATTGTCGTTCTATCGATAATATAAGCATAATATGGCTAATAATATGAGTTAGATTGATAATACTAAGAGTAGTGAGTATAGTAATTCTCGTTCTGTCGATCATATAAGCATAATATGGCTAATAATATGAGTTAGATTGATAATAATAAGAGTAATAAGTATAGTATTTGTCGTTCTATCGATCATATAAGCATAATATGGCTAATAATACGAGTTAGATTGATAATAATAAGAGTAATAACTACAGTAATTGTCGGTCTATCGATCATATAAGCATAATAAGGCTAATAATATGAGTTAGAGTGATAATACCAAGAGTAGTGAGTATAGTAATTCTCATTCTATCGATCATATAAGCATAATACGGCTAATAATACGAGTTGGATTGATAATAATAAGGGTAATAAGTATAGTAATTGTCGTTCTATCGATAATATAACCATAATATGGCCAATAATATGAGTTAGATTGATAATACTAAGAGTAGTGGGTATAGTAATTGTCGTTCTATCGATCATATAAGCATAATATGGCTAATAATATGAGTTAGATTGATAATAATAAGAGTAATGAGTATAGTAATTGTAGTTCTATCGATCATTTAAGCATAATATGGCTAATAATATGAGTTAGATTGATAATAATAAGAGTAATAAGTATAGTAATTGTCGTTCTATCGATCATTTAAGCATAATATGGGTAATAATATGAGTCAGATTGATAATACTAAGAGTAGTGAGTATAGTAATTCTCGTTCTATCGACCATATAAGCATAATATGGCTAATAATATGAGTTAGATTGATAACAATAAGAGTAACAAGTTTAGTAATTGTCGTTCTATCGATCATATAAACATAATATGGCTAATAATATGAGTTTAGATTGATAATACTAAGAGTAGTGAGTATAGTAATTCTCGTTCTATCGATCATATAAGCATAATATGGCTAATAATATGAGTTAGATTGATAATAATAAGAGTAATGAGTATAGAAATTGTAGTTCCATCGATCATTTAAGCATAATATGGCTAATAATATGAGTTAGATTGATAATATTAACAGTAATAAGTATAGTAATTGTCGTTCTATCGATAATATAACCATAATATGGCCAATAATATGAGTTAGATTGATAATAATAACAGTAATAGGTATTGTAATTGTCGTTCTATCGATAATATAAGCATAATATGGCTAATAATATGAGTTAGATTGATAATACTAAGAGTAGTGAGTATAGTAATTCTTGTTCTGTCGATCATATAAGCATAATATGGCTAATAATATGAGTTAGATTGATAATAATAAGAGTAATAAGTATAGTATTTGTCGTTCTATCGATCATATAAGCATAATATGGCTAATAATACGAGTTAGATTGATAATAATAAGAGTAATATCTACAGTAATTGTCGTTCTATCGATCATATAAGCATAATAAGGCTAATAATATGAGTTAGAGTGATAATACTAAGAGTAGTGAGTATAGTAATTCTCATTCTATCGATCATATAAGCATAATATGGCTAATAATACGAGTTAGATTGATAATAATAAGAGTAATAATTATAGTAATTGTCGTTCTATCGATAATATAACCATTATATGGCCAATAATATGAGTTAGATTGATAATAATAACAGTAATATGTATAGTAATTGTCGTCCTATCGATAATATAAGCATAATATGGCTAATAATATGAGTTAGATTGATAATACTAAGAGTAGTGAGTATAGTAATTGTCGTTCTATCGATCATTATAAGCATAATATGGCTAATAATATGAGTTAGATTGATAATAATAAGAGTAATAAGTATAGTATTTGTCGTTCTATCGATCGATCATATAAGCATAATATGGCTAATAATACGAGTTAGATTGATAATAATAAGAGTAGTAACTACAGTAATTGTCGTTCTATCGGTCATATAAGCATAATAAGGCTAATAATATGAGTTAGAGTGATAATACTAAGAGTAGTGAGTATAGTAATTCTCATTCTATCGATCATATAAGCATAATATGGCTAATAATACGAGTTAGATTGATAATAATAAGAGTAATAAGTATAGTAATTGTCGTTCTATCGATCATTTAAGCATAATATGGCTAATAATATGAGTTAGATTGATAATAATAACAGTAAATATGTATAGTAATTGTCGTTCTATCGATAATATAAGCATAATATGGCTAATAATATGAGTTAGATTGATAATACTAAGTGTAGTGAGTATAGTAATTCTCGTTCTATCGATCATATAAGCATAATATGGCTAATAATATGAGTTAGATTGATAATAATAAGAGTAATAAGTATAGTAATTGTCGTTCTATCGATCATATAAGCATAATATGGCTAATAATATGAGTTAGATTGATAATACTAAGAGTAGTGAGTATAGTAATTGTCGTTCTATCGATCATATAAGCTTAATATGGCTAATAATATGAGTTAGATTGATAATAATAAGAGTAATAAGTATAGTATTTGTCGTTCTATCGATCATATAAGCATAATATGGCTAATAATACGAGTTAGATTGATAATAATAAGAGTAATAAGTATAGTAATTGTCGTTCTATCGATCATTTAAGCATAATATGGCTAATAATATGAGTTAGATTGATAATAATAAGAGTAATGAGTATAGTAATTGTAGTTCTATCGATCATATCTGCATAATATGGTTAATAATATGAGTTAGATTGATAATAATAAGAGTAATGAGTATAGAAATTGTATGTTCTATCGATCATTTAAGCATAATATGGCTAATAATATGAGCTAGATTGATAATAATAAGAGTAATGAGTATAGTAATTGTAGTTCTATCGATCATTTAAGCATAATATGGCTAATAATATGAGCTAGATTGATAATAATAAGAGTAATAAGTACAGTAGTTGTCGTTCTATCGATCATTTAAGCATAATATGGGTAATAATATGAGTCAGATTGATAATAATAACAGTAATATGTATAGTAATTGTCGTTCTATCGATAATATAAGCATAATATGGCTAATGATATGAGTTAGATTGATAATACTAAGTGTAGTGAGTATAGTAATTCTCGTTCTATCGATCATATAAGCATAATATGGCTAATAATATGAGTTAGATTGATAATAATAAGAGTAATAAGTATAGTAATTGTCGTTCTATCGATCATATAAGCATAATATGGCTAATAATATGAGTTAGATTGATAATACTAAGAGTAGTGAGTATAGTAATTGTCGTTCTATCGATCATATAAGCATAATATGGCTAATAATATGAGTTAGATTGATAATAATAAGAGTAATAAGTATAGTATTTGTCGTTCTATCGATCATATAAGCATAATATGGCTAATAATACGAGTTAGATTGATAATAATAAGAGTAGTAACTACAGTAATTGTCGTTCTATCGGTCATATAAGCATAATAGGCTAATAATATGAGTTAGAGTGATAATACTAAGAGTAGTGAGTATAGGTAATTCTCATTCTATCGATCATATAAGCATAATATGGCTAATAATACGAGTTAGATTGATAATAATAAGAGTAATAAGTATAGTAATTGTCGTTCTATCGATCATTTAAGCATAATATGGCTAATAATATGGAGTTAGATTGATAATACTAAGAGTAGTGGGTATAGTAATTGTCGTTCTATCGATCATATAAGCATAATATGGCTAATAATATGAGTTAGATTGATAATAATAAGAGTAATGAGTATAGTAATTGTTAGTTCTATCGATCATTTAAGCATAATATGGCTAATAATATGAGCTAGATTGATAATAATAAGAGTAATAAGTATAGTAATTGTCGTTCTATCGATCATTTAAGCATAATATGGGTAATAATATGAGTCAGATTGATAATAATAACAGTAATATGTATAGTAATTGTCGTTCTATCGATCATATAAGCATAATATGGCTAATAATATGAGTTAGATTGATAATAATAAGAGTAATAAGTATAGTATTTGTCGTTCTATCGATCATATAAGCATAATATGGCTAATAATACGAGTTAGAATGATAATAATAAGAGTAATAAGTATAGTAATTGTCGTTCTATCGATCATTTAAGCATAATATGGCTAATAATATGAGTTAGATTGATATAATAAGAGTAATGAGTATAGTAATTGTAGTTCTATCGATCATATCTGCATAATATGGTTAATAATATGAGTTAGATTGACAATAATAAGAGTAATGAGTATAGAAATTGCAGTTTCTATCGATCATTTAAGCATAATATGGCTAATAATATGAGTTAGATTGATAATATTAACAGTAATAAGTAGTAATTGTCGTTCTATCGATCATATAAGCATAATATGGCTAATAATACGAGTTAGATTGATAATAATAAGAGTAATAAGTATAGTAATTGTAGTTCTATCGATCATATCTGCATAATATGGTTAATAATATGAGTTAGATTGATAATAATAAGAGTAATAAGTATAGTATTTGTCGTTCTATCGATCATATAAGCATAATATGGCTAATAATATGAGTTAGATTGATAATAATAAGCAGTAATAAGTATAGTGATTGTCGTTCTATCGATCATTTGAGCATAATATGGCTAATAATATGAGTTAGATTGATAATAATAACAGTAATAGGTATTGTAATTGTCGTTCTATCGATAATATAAGCATAATATGGCTAATAATATGAGTTAGAATGATAATACTAAGAGTAGTGAGTATAGTAATTCTCGTTCTATCGACCATATAAGCATAATATGGCTAATAATACGAGTTAGATTGATAATAATAAGAGTAATAAGTATAGTAATTGTCGTTCTATCGATCATTTAAGCATAATATGGCTAATAATATGAGTTAGATTGATAATACTAAGAGTAGTGGGTATAGTAATTGTCGTTCTATCGATCATATAAGCATAATATGGCTAATAATATGAGTTAGATTGATAATAATAAGAGTAATGAGTATAGTAATTGTAGTTCTATCGATCATTTAAGCATAATATGGCTAATAATATGAGTTAGATTGATAATAATAAGAGTAATAAGTATAGTAATTGTCGTTCTATCGATCATTTAAGCATAATATGGGTAATAATATGAGTCAGATTGATAATAATAACAGTAATATGTATAGTAATTGTCGTTCTATCGATAATATAAGCATAATATGGCTAATAATATGAGTTAGATTGATAATACTAAGTGTAGTGAGTATAGTAATTCTCGTTCTATCGATCATATAAGCATAATATGGCTAATAATATGAGTTAGATTGATAATAATAAGAGCAATAAGTATAGTAATTGTCGTTCTATCGATCATATAAGCATAATATGGCTAATAATATGAGTTAGATTGATAATACTAAGAGTAGTGGGTATAGTAATTGTCGTTCTATCGATCATATAAGCATAATATGGCTAATAATATGAGTTAGATTGATAATAATAAGAGTAATAAGTATAGTATTTGTCGTTCTATCGATCATATAAGCATAATATGGCTAATAATACGAGTTAGATTGATAATAATAAGAGTAATAAGTATAGTAATTGTCGTTCTATCGATCATTTAAGCATAATATGGCTAATAATATGAGTTAGATTGATAATAATAAGAGTAATGAGTATAGTAATTGTAGTTCTATCGATCATATCTGCATAATATGGTTAATAATATGAATTAGATTGATAATAATAAGAGTAGTAACTACAGTAATTGTCGTTCTATCGGTCATATAAGCATAATAAGGCTAATAATATGAGTTAGAGTGATAATACTAAGAGTAGTGAGTATAGTAATTCTCATTCTATCGATCATATAAGCATAATATGGCTAATAATACGAGTTAGATTGATAATAATAAGAGTAATAAGTATAGTAATTGTCGTTCTATCGATCATTTAAGCATAATATGGCTAATAATATGAGTTAGATTGATAATACTAAGAGTAGTGGGTATAGTAATTGTCGTTCTATCGATCATATAAGCATAATATGGCTAATAATATGAGTTAGATTGATAATAATAAGAGTAATGAGTATAGTAATTGTAGTTCTATCGATCATTTAAGCATAATATGGCTAATAATATGAGCTAGATTGATAATAATAAGAGTAATAAGTATAGTAATTGTCGTTCTATCGATCATTTAAGCATAATATGGGTAATAATATGAGTCAGATTGATAATAATAACAGTAATATGTATAGTAATTGTCGTTCTATCGATAATATAAGCATAATATGGCTAATAATATGAGTTAGATTGATAATACTAAGTGTAGTGAGTATAGTAATTCTCGTTCTATCGATCATATAAGCATAATATGGCTAATAATATGAGTTAGATTGATAATAATAAGAGTAATAAGTATAGTAATTGTCGTTCTATCGATCATATAAGCATAATATGGCTAATAATATGAGTTAGATTGATAATACTAAGAGTAGTGAGTATAGTAATTGTCGTTCTATCGATCATATAAGCATAATATGGCTAATAATATGAGTTAGATTGATAATAATAAGAGTAATAAGTATAGTATTTGTCGTTCTATCGATCATATAAGCATAATATGGCTAATAATACGAGTTAGATTGATAATAATAAGAGTAATAAGTATAGTAATTGTCGTTCTATCGATCATTTAAGCATAATATGGCTAATAATATGAGTTAGATTGATAATAATAAGAGTAATGAGTATAGTAATTGTAGTTCTATCGATCATATCTGCATAATATGGTTAATAATATGAGTTAGATTGATAATAATAAGAGTAATAAGTATAGTAATTGTCGTTCTATCGATCATTTAAGCATAATATGGGTAATAATATGAGTCAGATTGATAATAATAACAGTAATATGTATAGTAATTGTCGTTCTATCGATCATTTAAGCATAATATGGCTAATAATATGAGTTAGATTGATAATAATAAGAGTAATAGGTATAGTATTTGTCGTTCTATCGATCATATAAGCATAATATGGCTAATAATACGAGTTAGATTGATAATAATAAGAGTAATAAGTATAGTAATTGTCGTTCTATCGATAATATAAGCATAATATGGCTAATAATATGAGTTAGATTGATAATAATAAGAGTAATAACTACAGTAATTGTCGTTCTATCGGTCATATAAGCATAATAAGGCTAATAATATGAGTTAGAGTGATAATACTAAGAGCAGTGAGTATAGTAATTCTCATTCTATCGATCATATAAGCATAATATGGCTAATAATACGAGTTAGATTGATAATAATAAGAGTAATAAGTATAGTAATTGTCGTTCTATCGATCATTTAAGCATAATATGGCTAATAATATGAGTTAGATTGATAATAATAAGAGTAATAGGTATAGTATTTGTCGTTCTATCGATCATATAAGCATAATATGGCTAATAATACGAGTTAGATTGATAATAATAAGAGTAATAAGTATAGTAATTGTCGTTCTATCGATAATATAACCATAATATGGCTAATAATATGAGTTAGATTGATAATACTAAGAGTAGTGAGTATAGTAATTCTCGTTCTATCGATCATATAAGCATAATATGGCTAATAATATGAGTTAGATTGATAATAATAAGAGTAATAACTACAGTAATTGTCGTTCTATCGATCATATAAGCATAATAAGGCTAATAATATGAGTTAGATTGATAACAATAAGAGTAATAAGTATAGTAATTGTCGTTCTATCGATCATATAAACATAATATGGCTAATAATATGAGTTAGATTGATAATACTAAGAGTAGTGAGTATAGTAATTCTCGTTCTATCGATCATATAAGCATAATATGGCTAATAATATGAGTTAGATTGATAATAATAAGAGTAATGAGTATAGAAATTGTAGTTCCATCGATCATTTAAGCATAATATGGCTAATAATATGAGTTAGATTGATAATAATAAGAGTAATGAGTATAGAAATTGTAGTTCCATCGATCATTTAAGCATAATATGGCTAATAATATGAGTTAGATTGATAATATTAACAGTAAAAAGTATAGTAATTGTCGTTCTATCGATAATATAACCATAATATGGCCAATAATATGAGTTAGATTGATAATAATAACAGTAATAGGTATTGTAATTGTCGTTCTATCGATAATATAAGCATAATATGGCTAATAATATGAGTTAGATTGATAATGCTAAGAGTAGTGAGTATAGTAATTCTCGTTCTGTCGATCATATAAGCATAATATGGCTAATAATATGAGTTAGATTGATAATAATAAGAGTAATAAGTATAGTATTTGTCGTTCTATCGATCATATAAGCATAATATGGCTAATAATACGAGTTAGATTGATAATAATAAGAGTAATATCTACAGTAATTGTCGTTCTATCGATCATATAAGCATAATAAGGCTAATAATATGAGTTAGAGTGATAATACTAAGAGTAGTGAGTATAGTAATTCTCATTCTATCGATCATATAAGCATAATATGGCTAATAATACGAGTTAGATTGATAATAATAAGAGTAATAAGTATAGTAATTGTCGTTCTATCGATAATATAACCATAATATGGGCAATAATATGAGTTAGATTGATAATAATAACAGTAATATGTATAGTAATTGTCGTTCTATCGATAATATAAGCATAATATGGCTAATAATATGAGTTAGATTGATAATACTAAGAGTAGTGAGTATAGTAATTGTCGTTCTATCGATCATATAAGCATAATATGGCTAATAATATGAGTTAGATTGATAATAATAAGAGTAATAAGTATAGTATTTGTCGTTCTATCGATCATATAAGCATAATATGGCTAATAATACGAGTTAGATTGATAATAATAAGAATAGTAACTACAGTAATTGTCGTTCTATCGGTCATATAAGCATAATAAGGCTAATAATATGAGTTAGAGTGATAATACTAAGAGTAGTGAGTATAGTAATTCTCATTCTATCGATCATATAAGCATAATATGGCTAATAATACGAGTTAGATTGGTAATAATAAGAGTAATAAGTATAGTAATTGTCGTTCTATCGATCATTTAAGCATAATATGGCTAATAATATGAGTTAGATTGATAATACTAAGAGTAGTGGGTATAGTAATTGTCGTTCTATCGATCATATAAGCATACTATGGCTAATAATATGAGTTAGATTGATAATAATAAGAGTAATGAGTATAGTAATTGTAGTTCTATCGATCATTTAAGCATAATATGGCTAATAATATGAGTTAGATTGATAATAATAAGAGTAATAAGTATAGTAATTGTCGTTCTATCGATCATTTAAGCATAATATGGGTAATAATATGAGTCAGATTGATAATAATAACAGTAATATGTATAGTAATTGTCGTTCTATCGATAATATAAGCATAATATGGCTAATAATATGAGTTAGATTGATAATACTAAGTGTAGTGAGTATAGTAATTCTCGTTCTATCGATCATATAAGCATAATATGGCTAATAATATGAGTTAGATTGATAATAATAAGAGTAATAAGTATAGTATTTGTCGTTCTAGCGATCAAATAAGCATAATATGGCTAATAATATGAGTTAGATTGATAATAATAAGAATAATATCTACAGTAATTGTCGTTCTATCGATCATATAAGCATAATAAGGCTAATAATATGAGTTAGAGTGATAATACTAAGAGTAGTGAGTATAGTAATTCTCATTCTATCGATCATATAAGCATAATATGGCTAATAATACGAGTTAGATTGATAATAATAAGAGTAATAAGTATAGTAATTGTCGTTCTATCGATCATTTAATCATAATATGGCTAATAATATGAGTTAGATTGATAATACTAAGAGTAGTGGGTATAGTAATTGTCGTTCTATCGATCATATAAGCATACTATGGCTAATAATATGAGTTAGATTGATAATAATAAGAGTAATGAGTATAGTAATTGTAGTTCTATCGATCATTTAAGCATAATATGGCTAATAATATGAGTTAGATTGATAATAATAAGAGTAATAAGTATAGTAATTGTCGTTCTATCGATCATTTAAGCATAATATGGGTAATAATATGAGTCAGATTGATAATAATAACAGTAATATGTATAGTAATTGTCGTTCTATCGATAATATAAGCATAATATGGCTAATAATATGAGTTAGATTGATAATACTAAGTGTAGTGAGTATAGTAATTCTCGTTCTATCGATCATATAAGCATAATATGGCTAATAATATGAGTTAGATTGATAATAATAAGAGTAATAAGTATAGTATTTGTCGTTCTAGCGATCAAATAAGCATAATATGGCTAATAATATGAGTTAGATTGATAATAATAAGAATAATATCTACAGTAATTGTCGTTCTATCGATCATATAAGCATAATAAGGCTAATAATATGAGTTAGAGTGATAATACTAAGAGTAGTGAGTATAGTAATTCTCATTCTATCGATCATATAAGCATAATATGGCTAATAATACGAGTTAGATTGATAATAATAAGAGTAATAAGTATAGTAATTGTCGTTCTATCGATCATTTAATCATAATATGGCTAATAATATGAGTTAGATTGATAATACTAAGAGTAGTGAGTATAGTAATTCTCGTTCTGTCGATCATATAAGCATAATATGGCTAATAATATGAGTTAGATTGATAACAATAAGAGTAACAAGTTTAGTAATTGTCGTTCTATCGATCATATAAACATAATATGGCTAATAATATGAGTTAGATTGATAATAATAAGAGTAATGAGTATAGTAATTGTAGTTCTATCGATCATTTAAGCATAATATGGCTAATAATATGAGTTAGATTGATAATAATAAGAGTAATAAGTATAGTAATTGTCGTTCTATCGATCATTTAAGCATAATATGGGTAATAATATGAGTCAGATTGATAATAATAACAGTAATATGTATAGTAATTGTCGTTCTATCGATAATATAAGCATAATATGGCTAATAATATGAGTTAGATTGATAATACTAAGTGTAGTGAGTATAGTAATTCTCGTTCTATCGATCATATAAGCATAATATGGCTAATAATATGAGTTAGATTGATAATAATAAGAGTAATAAGTATAGTAATTGTCGTTCTATCGATCATATAAGCATAATATGGCTAATAATATGAGTTAGATTGATAATACTAAGAGTAGTGAGTATAGTAATTGTCGTTCTATCGATCACATAAGCATAATATGGCTAATAATATGAGTTAGATTGTTAATAATAAGAGTAATAAGTATAGTATTTGTCGTTCTATCGATCATATAAGCATAATATGGCTAATAATACGAGTTAGATTGATAATAATAAGAGTAATAAGTATAGTAATTGTCGTTCTATCGATCATTTAAGCATAATATGGCTAATAATATGAGTTAGATTGATAATAATAAGAGTAATGAGTATAGTAATTGTAGTTCTATCGATCATATCTGCATAATATGGTTAATAATATGAGTTAGATTGATAATAATAAGAGTAATGAGTATAGAAATTGTAGTTCTATCGATCATTTAAGCATAATATGGCTAATAATATGAGTTAGATTGATAATATTAACAGTAATAAGTATAGTAATTGTCGTTCTATCGATCATATAAGCATAATATGGCTAATAATACGAGTTAGATTGATAATAATAAGAGTAATAAGTATAGTAATTGTAGTTCTATCGATCATATCTGCATAATATGGTTAATAATATGAGTTAGATTGATAATAATAAGAGTAATAAGTATAGTAATTGTCGTTCTATCGATCATTTAAGCATAATATGGCTAATAATATGAGTTAGATTGATAATAATAAGAGTAATAGGTATAGTATTTGTCGTTCTATCGATCATATAAGCATAATATGGCTAATAATACGAGTTAGATTGATAATAATAAGAGTAATAAGTATAGTAATTGTCGTTCTATCGATCATTTAATCATAATATGGCTAATAATATGAGTTAGATTGATAATACTAAGAGTAGTGGGTATAGTAATTGTCGTTCTATCGATCATATAAGCATAATATGGCTAATAATATGAGTTAGATTGATAATACTAAGTGTAGTGAGTATAGTAATTCTCGTTCTATCGATCATATAAGCATAATATGGCTAATAATATGAGTTAGATTGATAATAATAAGAGTAATAAGTATAGTAATTGTCGTTCTATCGATCATATAAGCATAATATGGCTAATAATATGAGTTAGATTGATAATACTAGGAGTAGTGAGTATAGTAATTGTCGTTCTATCGATCATATAAGCATAATATGGCTAATAATATGAGTTAGATTGATAATAATAAGAGTAATAAGTATAGTATTTGTCGTTCTATCGATCATATAAGCATAATATGGCTAATAATACGAGTTAGATTGATAATAATAAGAGTAATAAGTATAGTAATTGTCGTTCTATCGATCATTTAAGCATAATATGGCTAATAATATGAGTTAGATTGATAATAATAAGAGTAATGAGTATAGTAATTGTAGTTCTATCGATCATATCTGCATAATATGGCTAATAATATGAGTTAGATTGATAATATTAACAGTAATAAGTATAGTAATTGTCGTTCTATCGATCATATAAGCATAATATGGCTAATAATACGAGTTAGATTGATAATAATAAGAGTAATAAGTATAGTAATTGTAGTTCTATCGATCATATCTGCATAATATGGTTAATAATATGAGTTAGATTGATAATAATAAGAGTAATAAGTATAGTATTTGTCGTTCTATCGATCATATAAGCATAATATGGCTAATAATATGAGTTAGATTGATAATAATAAGAGTAATAAGTATAGTGATTGTCGTTCTATCGATCATTTGAGCATAATATGGCTAATAATATGAGTTAGATTGATAATAATAACAGTAATAGGTATTGTAATTGTCGTTCTATCGATAATATAAGCATAATATGGCTAATAATATGAGTTAGATTGATAATACTAAGAGTAGTGAGTATAGTAATTCTCGTTCTATCGACCATATAAGCATAATATGGCTAATAATATGAGTTAGATTGATAACAATAAGAGTAACAAGTTTAGTAATTGTCGTTCTATCGATCATATAAACATAATATGGCTAATAATATGAGTTAGATTGATAATAATAAGAGTAATGAGTATAGTAATTGTAGTTCTATCGATCATTTAAGCATAATATGGCTAATAATATGAGTTAGATTGATAATAATAAGAGTAATAAGTATAGTAATTGTCGTTCTATCGATCATTTAAGCATAATATGGGTAATAATATGAGTCAGATTGATAATAATAACAGTAATATGTATAGTAATTGTCGTTCTATCGATAATATAAGCATAATATGGCTAATAATATGAGTTAGATTGATAATACTAAGTGTAGTGAGTATAGTAATTCTCGTTCTATCGATCATATAAGCATAATATGGCTAATAATATGAGTTAGATTGATAATAATAAGAGTAATAAGTATAGTAATTGTCGTTCTATCGATCATATAAGCATAATATGGCTAATAATATGAGTTAGATTGATAATACTAAGAGTAGTGAGTATAGTAATTGTCGTTCTATCGATCACATAAGCATAATATGGCTAATAATATGAGTTAGATTGATAATAATAAGAGTAATAAGTATAGTATTTGTCGTTCTATCGATCATATAAGCATAATATGGCTAATAATACGAGTTAGATTGATAATAATAAGAGTAATAAGTATAGTAATTGTCGTTCTATCGATCATTTAAGCATAATATGGCTAATAATATGAGTTAGATTGATAATAATAAGAGTAATGAGTATAGTAATTGTAGTTCTATCGATCATATCTGCATAATATGGTTAATAATATGAGTTAGATTGATAATAATAAGAGTAATAGGTATAGTATTTGTCGTTCTATCGATCATATAAGCATAATATGGCTAATAATACGAGTTAGATTGATAATAATAAGAGTAATAAGTATAGTAATTGTCGTTCTATCGATCATTTAATCATAATATGGCTAATAATATGAGTTAGATTGATAATACTAAGAGTAGTGGGTATAGTAATTGTCGTTCTATCGATCATATAAGCATAATATGGCTAATAATATGAGTTAGATTGATAATACTAAGTGTAGTGAGTATAGTAATTCTCGTTCTATCGATCATATAAGCATAATATGGCTAATAATATGAGTTAGATTGATAATAATAAGAGTAATAAGTATAGTAATTGTCGTTCTATCGATCATATAAGCATAATATGGCTAATAATATGAGTTAGATTGATAATACTAAGAGTAGTGAGTATAGTAATTGTCGTTCTATCGATCATATAAGCATAATATGGCTAATAATATGAGTTAGATTGATAATAATAAGAGTAATAAGTATAGTATTTGTCGTTCTATCGATCATATAAGCATAATATGGCTAATAATACGAGTTAGATTGATAATAATAAGAGTAATAAGTATAGTAATTGTCGTTCTATCGATCATTTAAGCATAATATGGCTAATAATATGAGTTAGATTGATAATAATAAGAGTAATGAGTATAGTAATTGTAGTTCTATCGATCATATCTGCATAATATGGCTAATAATATGAGTTAGATTGATAATATTAACAGTAATAAGTATAGTAATTGTCGTTCTATCGATCATATAAGCATAATATGGCTAATAATACGAGTTAGATTGATAATAATAAGAGTAATAAGTATAGTAATTGTAGTTCTATCGATCATATCTGCATAATATGGTTAATAATATGAGTTAGATTGATAATAATAAGAGTAATAAGTATAGTATTTGTCGTTCTATCGATCATATAAGCATAATATGGCTAATAATATGAGTTAGATTGATAATAATAAGAGTAATAAGTATAGTGATTGTCGTTCTATCGATCATTTGAGCATAATATGGCTAATAATATGAGTTAGATTGATAATAATAACAGTAATAGGTATTGTAATTGTCGTTCTATCGATAATATAAGCATAATATGGCTAATAATATGAGTTAGATTGATAATACTAAGAGTAGTGAGTATAGTAATTCTCGTTCTATCGACCATATAAGCATAATATGGCTAATAATATGAGTTAGATTGATAACAATAAGAGTAACAAGTTTAGTAATTGTCGTTCTATCGATCATATAAACATAATATGGCTAATAATATGAGTTAGATTGATAATAATAAGAGTAATGAGTATAGTAATTGTAGTTCTATCGATCATTTAAGCATAATATGGCTAATAATATGAGTTAGATTGATAATAATAAGAGTAATAAGTATAGTAATTGTCGTTCTATCGATCATTTAAGCATAATATGGGTAATAATATGAGTCAGATTGATAATAATAACAGTAATATGTATAGTAATTGTCGTTCTATCGATAATATAAGCATAATATGGCTAATAATATGAGTTAGATTGATAATACTAAGTGTAGTGAGTATAGTAATTCTCGTTCTATCGATCATATAAGCATAATATGGCTAATAATATGAGTTAGATTGATAATAATAAGAGTAATAAGTATAGTAATTGTCGTTCTATCGATCATATAAGCATAATATGGCTAATAATATGAGTTAGATTGATAATACTAAGAGTAGTGAGTATAGTAATTGTCGTTCTATCGATCACATAAGCATAATATGGCTAATAATATGAGTTAGATTGATAATAATAAGAGTAATAAGTATAGTATTTGTCGTTCTATCGATCATATAAGCATAATATGGCTAATAATACGAGTTAGATTGATAATAATAAGAGTAATAAGTATAGTAATTGTCGTTCTATCGATCATTTAAGCATAATATGGCTAATAATATGAGTTAGATTGATAATATTAACAGTAATAAGTATAGTAATTGTCGTTCTATCGATCATATAAGCATAATATGGCTAATAATACGAGTTAGATTGATAATAATAAGAGTAATAAGTATAGTAATTGTAGTTCTATCGATCATATCTGCATAATATGGTTAATAATATGAGTTAGATTGATAATAATAAGAGTAATAAGTATAGTATTTGTCGTTCTATCGATCATATAAGCATAATATGGCTAATAATATGAGTTAGATTGATAATAATAAGAGTAATAAGTATAGTAATTGTCGTTCTATCGATCATTTAAGCATAATATGGCTAATAATATGAGTTAGATTGATAATAATAAGAGTAATAGGTATAGTATTTGTCGTTCTATCGATCATATAAGCATAATATGGCTAATAATACGAGTTAGATTGATAATAATAAGAGTAATAAGTATAGTAATTGTCGTTCTATCGATCATTTAATCATAATATGGCTAATAATATGAGTTAGATTGATAATACTAAGAGTAGTGGGTATAGTAATTGTCGTTCTATCGATCATATAAGCATAATATGGCTAATAATATGAGTTAGATTGATAATACTAAGTGTAGTGAGTATAGTAATTCTCGTTCTATCGATCATATAAGCATAATATGGCTAATAATATGAGTTAGATTGATAATAATAAGAGTAATAAGTATAGTAATTGTCGTTCTATCGATCATATAAGCATAATATGGCTAATAATATGAGTTAGATTGATAATACTAAGAGTAGTGAGTATAGTAATTGTCGTTCTATCGATCATATAAGCATAATATGGCTAATAATATGAGTTAGATTGATAATAATAAGAGTAATAAGTATAGTATTTGTCGTTCTATCGATCATATAAGCATAATATGGCTAATAATACGAGTTAGATTGATAATAATAAGAGTAATAAGTATAGTAATTGTCGTTCTATCGATCATTTAAGCATAATATGGCTAATAATATGAGTTAGATTGATAATAATAAGAGTAATGAGTATAGTAATTGTAGTTCTATCGATCATATCTGCATAATATGGCTAATAATATGAGTTAGATTGATAATATTAACAGTAATAAGTATAGTAATTGTCGTTCTATCGATCATATAAGCATAATATGGCTAATAATACGAGTTAGATTGATAATAATAAGAGTAATAAGTATAGTAATTGTAGTTCTATCGATCATATCTGCATAATATGGTTAATAATATGAGTTAGATTGATAATAATAAGAGTAATAAGTATAGTATTTGTCGTTCTATCGATCATATAAGCATAATATGGCTAATAATATGAGTTAGATTGATAATAATAAGAGTAATAAGTATAGTGATTGTCGTTCTATCGATCATTTGAGCATAATATGGCTAATAATATGAGTTAGATTGATAATAATAACAGTAATAGGTATTGTAATTGTCGTTCTATCGATAATATAAGCATAATATGGCTAATAATATGAGTTAGATTGATAATACTAAGAGTAGTGAGTATAGTAATTCTCGTTCTATCGACCATATAAGCATAATATGGCTAATAATATGAGTTAGATTGATAACAATAAGAGTAACAAGTTTAGTAATTGTCGTTCTATCGATCATATAAACATAATATGGCTAATAATATGAGTTAGATTGATAATAATAAGAGTAATGAGTATAGTAATTGTAGTTCTATCGATCATTTAAGCATAATATGGCTAATAATATGAGTTAGATTGATAATAATAAGAGTAATAAGTATAGTAATTGTCGTTCTATCGATCATTTAAGCATAATATGGGTAATAATATGAGTCAGATTGATAATAATAACAGTAATATGTATAGTAATTGTCGTTCTATCGATAATATAAGCATAATATGGCTAATAATATGAGTTAGATTGATAATACTAAGTGTAGTGGGTATAGTAATTCTCGTTCTATCGATCATATAAGCATAATATGGCTAATAATATGAGTTAGATTGATAATAATAAGAGTAATAAGTATAGTAATTGTCGTTCTATCGATCATATAAGCATAATATGGCTAATAATATGAGTTAGATTGATAATACTAAGAGTAGTGAGTATAGTAATTGTCGTTCTATCGATCACATAAGCATAATATGGCTAATAATATGAGTTAGATTGATAATAATAAGAGTAATAAGTATAGTATTTGTCGTTCTATCGATCATATAAGCATAATATGGCTAATAATACGAGTTAGATTGATAATAATAAGAGTAATAAGTATAGTAATTGTCGTTCTATCGATCATTTAAGCATAATATGGCTAATAATATGAGTTAGATTGATAATAATAAGAGTAATAAGTATAGTAATTGTCGTTCTATCGATCATTTAAGCATAATATGGCTAATAATATGAGTTAGATTGATAATAATAAGAGTAATGAGTATAGTAATTGTAGTTCTATCGATCATATCTGCATAATATGGTTAATAATATGAGTTAGATTGATAATAATAAGAGTAATGAGTATAGAAATTGTAGTTCTATCGATCATTTAAGCATAATATGGCTAATAATATGAGTTAGATTGATAATATTAACAGTAATAAGTATAGTAATTGTCGTTCTATCGATCATATAAGCATAATATGGCTAATAATACGAGTTAGATTG
This sequence comes from Megachile rotundata, assembly GCF_050947335.1. NCBI lineage: Eukaryota > Metazoa > Arthropoda > Insecta > Hymenoptera > Megachilidae > Megachile > Megachile rotundata. The sequence goes on from NW_027474542.1 coordinate 25,629, forward strand.
ATAATAATAAGAGTAATAAGTATAGTAATTGTAGTTCTATCGATCATATCTGCATAATATGGTTAATAATATGAGTTAGATTGATAATAATAAGAGTAATAAGTATAGTATTTGTCGTTCTATCGATCATATAAGCGTAATATGGCTAATAATATGAGTTAGATTGATAATAATAAGAGTAATAAGTATAGTAATTGTCGTTCTATCGATCATTTAAGCATAATATGGCTAATAATATGAGTTAGATTGATAATAATAAGAGTAATAGGTATAGTATTTGTCGTTCTATCGATCATATAAGCATAATATGGCTAATAATACGAGTTAGATTGATAATAATAAGAGTAATAAGTATAGTAATTGTCGTTCTATCGATAATATAAGCATAATATGGCTAATAATATGAGTTAGATTGATAATAATAAGAGTAATAACTACAGTAATTGTCGTTCTATCGGTCATATAAGCATAATAAGGCTAATAATATGAGTTAGAGTGATAATACTAAGAGCAGTGAGTATAGTAATTCTCATTCTATCGATCATATAAGCATAATATGGCTAATAATACGAGTTAGATTGATAATAATAAGAGTAATAAGTATAGTAATTGTCGTTCTATCGATCATTTAAGCATAATATGGCTAATAATATGAGTTAGATTGATAATAATAAGAGTAATAGGTATAGTATTTGTCGTTCTATCGATCATATAAGCATAATATGGCTAATAATACGAGTTAGATTGATAATAATAAGAGTAATAAGTATAGTAATTGTCGTTCTATCGATAATATAACCATAATATGGCTAATAATATGAGTTAGATTGATAATACTAAGAGTAGTGAGTATAGTAATTCTCGTTCTATCGATCATATAAGCATAATATGGCTAATAATATGAGTTAGATTGATAATAATAAGAGTAATAACTACAGTAATTGTCGTTCTATCGATCATATAAGCATAATAAGGCTAATAATATGAGTTAGATTGATAACAATAAGAGTAATAAGTATAGTAATTGTCGTTCTCTCGATCATATAAGCATAATATGGCTAATAATATGAGTTAGATTGATAATAATAACAGTAATAAGTATAGTAATTGTCGTTCTATCGATAATATAAGCATAATATGGCTAATAATATGAGTTAGATTGATAATACTAAGAGTAGTGAGTATAGTAATTCTCGTTCTATCGATCATATAAGCAAAATATGGCTAATAATATGAGTTAGATTGATAATAATAAGAGTAATGAGTATAGTAATTGTAGTTCTATCGATCATTTAAGCATAATATGGCTAATAATATGAGTTAGATTGATAATACTAAGAGTAGTGAGTATAGTAATTCTCGTTCTATCGATCATATAAGCATAATATGGCTAATAATATGAGTTAGATTGATAATAATAAGAGTAATGAGTATAGAAATTGTAGTTCTATCGATCATTTAAGCATAATATGGCTAATAATATGAGTTAGATTGATAATATTAACAGTAATAAGTATAGTAATTGTCGTTCTATCGATAATATAACCGTAATATGGCCAATAATATGAGTTAGATTGATAATAATAACAGTAATAGGTATTGTAATTGTCGTTCTATCGATAATATAAGCATAATATGGCTAATAATATGAGTTAGATTGATAATACTAAGAGTAGTGAGTATAGTAATTCTCGTTCTATCGATCATATAAGCATAATATGGCTAATAATACGAGTTAGATTGATAATAATAAGAGTAATAAGTATAGTAATTGTCGTTCTATCGATCATTTAATCATAATATGGCTAATAATATGAGTTAGATTGATAATACTAAGAGTAGTGGGTATAGTAATTGTCGTTCTATCGATCATATAAGCATAATATGGCTAATAATATGAGTTAGATTGATAATAATAAGAGTAATGAGTATAGTAATTGTAGTTCTATCGATCATTTAAGCATAACATGGCTAATAATATGAGTTAGATTGATAATAATAAGAGTAATGAGTATAGTAATTGTAGTTCTATCGATCATATCTGCATAATATGGTTAATAATATGAGTTAGATTGATAATAATAAGAGTAATGAGTATAGTAATTGTAGTTCTATCGATCATTTAAGCATAATATGGCTAATAATATGAGTTAGATTGATAATACTAAGAGTAGTGAGTATAGTAATTGTCGTTCTATCGATCATATAAGCATAATATGGCTAATAATCTGAGTTAGATTGATAATAATAAGAGTAATAAGTATAGTAATTGTAATCTATCGATCATAGAAGCATAATATGGCTAATAATATGAGTTAGATTGATAATACTAAGAGTAGTGAGTATAGTAATTCTCGTTCTATCGATCATTTAAGCATAACATGGCTAATAATATGAGTTAGATTGATAATAATAAGAGTAATGAGTACAGTAATTGTAGTTCTATCGATTATTTAAGCATAATATGGCTAATAATATTAGTTAGATTGATAATAATAAGAGTAATAAGTATAGTAATTGTCGTTCTCTCGATCATATAAGCATAATATGGCTAATAATATGAGTTAGAGTGATAATACTAAGAGTAGTGAGTATAGTAATTCTCGTTCTATCGATCATATAAGCATAATATGGCTAATAATATGAGTTAGATTGATAATAATAAGAGTAATGAGTACAGTAATTGTAGTTCTATCGATCATTTAAGCATAATAAGGCTAATAATATGAGTTAGATTGATAATAATAAGAGTAATAAGTATAGTAATTGTCGTTCTCTCGATCATATAAGCATAATATGGCTAATAATATGAGTTAGATTGATAATAATAAGAGTAATAACTACAGTAATTGTCGTTCTATCGGTCATATAAGCACAATAAGGCTAATAATATGAGTTAGAGTGATAATACTAAGAGTAGTGAGTATAGTAATTCTCATTCTATCGATCATATAAGCATAATATGGCTAATAATACGAGTTAGATTGATAATAATAAGAGTAATAAGTATAGTAATTGTCGTTCTATCGATCATTTAAGCATAATATGGCTAATAATATGAGTTAGATTGATAATAATAACAGTAATAAGTATAGTAATTGTCGTTCTATCGATAATATAACCATAATATGGCTAATAATATGAGTTAGATTGATAATACTAAGAGTAGTGAGTATAGTAATTCTCGTTCTATCGATCATATAAGCAAAATATGGCTAATAATATGAGTTAGATTGATAATAATAAGAGTAATGAGTATAGTAATTGTAGTTCTATCGATCATTTAAGCATAATATGGCTAATAATATGAGTTAGATTGATAATACTAAGAGTAGTGAGTATAGTAATTCTCGTTCTATCGATCATATAAGCATAATATGGCTAATAATATGAGTTAGATTGATAATATTAACAGTAATAAGTATAGTAATTGTCGTTCTATCGATAATATAACCGTAATATGGCCAATAATATGTGTTAGATTGATAATAATAACAGTAATAGGTATTGTAATTGTCGTTCTATCGATAATATAAGCATAATATGGCTAATAATATGAGTTAGATTGATAATACTAAGAGTAGTGAGTATAGTAATTCTCGTTCTATCGATCATATAAGCATAATATGGCTAATAATATGAGTTAGATTGATAATAATAAGAGTAATAAGTATAGTATTTGTCGTTCTATCGATCATATAAGCATAATATGGCTAATAATACGAGTTAGATTGATAATAATAAGAGTAATAACTACAGTAATTGTCGTTCTATCGATCATATAAGCATAATAAGGCTAATAATATGAGTTAGAGTGATAATTCTAAGAGTAGTGAGTATAGTAATTCTCGTTCTATCGATCATATAAGCAAAATATGGCTAATAATATGAGTTAGATTGATAATAATAAGAGTAATGAGTATAGTAATTGTAGTTCTATCGATCATTTAAGCATAATATGGCTAATAATATGAGTTAGATTGATAATACTAAGAGTAGTGAGTATAGTAATTCTCGTTCTATCGATCATATAAGCATAATATGGCTAATAATATGAGTTAGATTGATAATATTAACAGTAATAAGTATAGTAATTGTCGTTCTATCGATAATATAACCGTAATATGGCCAATAATATGAGTTAGATTGATAATAATAACAGTAATAGGTATTGTAATTGTCGTTCTATCAATAATATAAGCATAATATGGCTAATAATATGAGTTAGATTGATAATACTAAGAGTAGTGAGTATAGTAATTCTCGTTCTATCGATCATATAAGCATAATATGGCTAATAATATGAGTTAGATTGATAATAATAAGAGTAATAAGTATAGTATTTGTCGTTCTATCGATCATATAAGCATAATATGGCTAATAATACGAGTTAGATTGATAATAATAAGAGTAATAACTACAGTAATTGTCGTTCTATCGATCATATAAGCATAATAAGGCTAATAATATGAGTTAGAGTGATAATTCTAAGAGTAGTGAGTATAGTAATTCTCATTCTATCGATCATATAAGCATAATATGGCTAATAATACGAGTTAGATTGATAATAATAAGAGTAATGAGTATAGTAATTTTCGTTCTATCGATCATTTAATCATAATATGGCTAATAATATGAGTTAGATTGATAATACTAAGAGTAGTGGGTATAGTAATTGTCGTTCTATCGATCATATAAGCATAATATGGCTAATAATATGAGTTAGATTGATAATAATAAGAGAAATGAGTATAGTAATTGTAGTTCTATCGATCATTTAAGCATAACATGGCTAATAATATGAGTTAGATTGATAATAATAAGAGTAATGAGTATAGTAATTGTAGTTCTCTCGATCATATAAGCATAATATGGCTAATAATATGAGTTAGAGTGATAATACTAAGAGTAGTGAGTATAGTAATTCTCGTTCTATCGATCATATAAGCATAATATGGCTAATAATATGAGTTAGATTGATAATAATAAGAGTAATGAGTACAGTAATTGTAGTTCTATCGATCATTTAAGCATAATAAGGCTAATAATATGAGTTAGATTGATAATAATAAGAATAATAAGTATAGTAATTGTCGTTCTCTCGATCATATAAGCATAATATGGCTAATAATATGAGTTAGATTGATAATAATAACAGTAATAAGTATAGTAATTGTCGTTCTATCGATCATTTAAGCATAATATGGCTAATAATATGAGTTAGATTGATAATAATAAGAGTAATAGGTATAGTATTTGTCGTTCTATCGATCATATAAGCATAATATGGCTAATAATACGAGTTAGATTGATAATAATAAGAGTAATAAGTATAGTAATTGTCGTTCTATCGATAATATAAGCATAATATGGCTAATAATATGAGTTAGATTGATAATAATAAGAGTAATAACTACAGTAATTGTCGTTCTATCGGTCATATAAGCATAATAAGGCTAATAATATGAGTTAGAGTGATAATACTAAGAGTAGTGAGTATAGTAATTCTCATTCTATCGATCATATAAGCATAATATGGCTAATAATACGAGTTAGATTGATAATAATAAGAGTAATAAGTATAGTAATTGTCGTTCTATCGATCATTTAAGCATAATATGGCTAATAATATGAGTTAGATTGATAATAATAAGAGTAATAGGTATAGTATTTGTCGTTCTATCGATCATATAAGCATAATATGGCTAATAATACGAGTTAGATTGATAATAATAAGAGTAATAAGTATAGTAATTGTCGTTCTATCGATCATTTAAGCATAATATGGCTAATAATATGAGTTAGATTGATAATAATAACAGTAATAAGTATAGTAATTGTCGTTCTATCGATAATATAACCATAATATTGCTAATAATATGAGTTAGATTGATAATACTAAGAGTAGTGAGTATAGTAATTCTCGTTCTATCGATCATATAAGCAAAATATGGCTAATAATATGAGTTAGATTGATAATAATAAGAGTAATGAGTATAGTAATTGTAGTTCTATCGATCATTTAAGCATAATATGGCTAATAATATGAGTTAGATTGATAATACTAAGAGTAGTGAGTATAGTAATTCTCGTTCTATCGATCATATAAGCATAATATGGCTAATAATATGAGTTAGATTGATAATAATAAGAGTAATGAGTATAGAAATTGTAGTTCTATCGATCATTTAAGCATAATATGGCTAATAATATGAGTTAGATTGATAATACTAACAGTAATAAGTATAGTAATTGTCGTTCTATCGATAATATAACCATAATATGGCTAATAATATGAGTTAGATTGATAATACTAAGAGTAGTGAGTATAGTAATTCTCGTTCTATCGATCATATAAGCAAAATATGGCTAATAATATGAGTTAGATTGATAATAATAAGAGTAATGAGTATAGTAATTGTAGTTCTATCGATCATTTAAGCATAATATGGCTAATAATATGAGTTAGATTGATAATACTAAGAGTAGTGAGTATAGTAATTCTCGTTCTATCGATCATATAAGCATAATATGGCTAATAATATGAGTTAGATTGATAATATTAACAGTAATAAGTATAGTAATTGTCGTTCTATCGATAATATAACCGTAATATGGCCAATAATATGAGTTAGATTGATAATAATAACAGTAATAGGTATTGTAATTGTCGTTCTATCGATAATATAAGCATAATATGGCTAATAATATGAGTTAGATTGATAATACTAAGAGTAGTGAGTATAGTAATTCTCGTTCTATCGATCATATAAGCATAATATGGCTAATAATATGAGTTAGATTGATAATAATAAGAGTAATAAGTATAGTATTTGTCGTTCTATCGATCACATAAGCATAATATGGCTAATAATACGAGTTAGATTGATAATAATAAGAGTAATAACTACAGTAATTGTCGTTCTATCGATCATATAAGCATAATAAGGCTAATAATATGAGTTATAGTGATAATTCTAAGAGTAGTGAGTATAGTAATTCTCATTCTATCGATCATATAAGCATAATATGGCTAATAATACGAGTTAGATTGATAATAATAAGAGTAATAAGTATAGTAATTTTCGTTCTATCGATCATTTAATCATAATATGGCTAATAATATGAGTTAGATTGATAATACTAAGAGTAGTGGGTATAGTAATTGTCGTTCTATCGATCATATAAGCATAATATGGCTAATAATATGAGTTAGATTGATAATAATAAGAGTAATGAGTATAGTAATTGTAGTTCTATCGATCATTTAAGCATAACATGGCTAATAATATGAGTTAGATTGATAATAATAAGAGTAATGAGTATAGTAATTGTAGTTCTCTCGATCATATAAGCATAATATGGCTAATAATATGAGTTAGTGTGATAATACTAAGAGTAGTGAGTATAGTAATTCTCGTTCTATCGATCATATAAGCATAATATGGCTAATAATATGAGTTAGATTGATAATAATAAGAGTAATGAGTACAGTAATTGTAGTTCTATCGATCATTTAAGCATAATAAGGCTAATAATATGAGTTAGATTGATAATAATAAGAGTAATAAGTATAGTAATTGTCGTTCTCTCGATCATATAAGCATAATATGGCTAATAATATGAGTTAGATTGATAATAATAACAGTAATAAGTATAGTAATTGTCGTTCTATCGATCATTTAAGCATAATATGGCTAATAATATGAGTTAGATTGATAATAATAAGAGTAATAGGTATAGTATTTGTCGTTCTATCGATCATATAAGCATAATATGGCTAATAATACGAGTTAGATTGATAATAATAAGAGTAATAAGTATAGTAATTGTCGTTCTATCGATAATATAAGCATAATATGGCTAATAATATGAGTTAGATTGATAATAATAAGAGTAATAACTACAGTAATTGTCGTTCTATCGGTCATATAAGCATAATAAGGCTAATAATATGAGTTAGAGTGATAATACTAAGAGTAGTGAGTATAGTAATTCTCATTCTATCGATCATATAAGCATAATATGGCTAATAATACGAGTTAGATTGATAATAATAAGAGTAATGAGTATAGTAATTGTAGTTCTATCGATCATTTAAGCATAATATGGCTAATAATATGAGTTAGATTGATAATACTAAGAGTAGTGAGTATAGTAATTCTCGTTCTATCGATCATATAAGCATAATATGGCTAATAATATGAGTTAGATTGATAATAATAAGAGTAATGAGTATAGAAATTGTAGTTCTATCGATCATTTAAGCATAATATGGCTAATAATATGAGTTAGATTGATAATACTAACAGTAATAAGTATAGTAATTGTCGTTCTCTCGATAATATAACCGTAATATGGCCAATAATGTGAGTTAGATTGATAATAATAACAGTAATAGGTATTGTAATTGTCGTTCTATCGATAATATAAGCATAATATGGCTAATAATATGAGTTAGATTGATAATACTAAGAGTAGTGAGTATAGTAATTCTCGTTCTATCGATCATATAAGCATAATATGGCTAATAATATGAGTTAGATTGATAATAATAAGAGTAATAAGTATAGTATTTGTCGTTCTATCGATCATATAAGCATAATATGGCTAATAATACGAGTTAGATTGATAATAATAAGAGTAATAACTACAGTAATTGTCGTTCTATCGATCATATAAGCATAATAAGGCTAATAATATGAGTTAGAGTGATAATTCTAAGAGTAGTGAGTATAGTAATTCTCATTCTATCGATCATATAAGCATAATATGGCTAATAATACGAGTTAGATTGATAATAATAAGAGTAATAAGTATAGTAATTTTCGTTCTATCGATCATTTAATCATAATATGGCTAATAATATGAGTTAGATTGATAATACTAAGAGTAGTGGGTATAGTAATTGTCGTTCTATCGATCATATAAGCATAATATGGCTAATAATATGAGTTAGATTGATAATAATAAGAGTAATGAGTATAGTAATTGTAGTTCTATCGATCATTTAAGCATAATATGGCTAATAATATGAGTTAGATTGATAATACTAAGAGTAGTGAGTATAGTAATTCTCGTTCTATCGATCATTTAAGCATAACATGGCTAATAATATGAGTTAGATTGATAATAATAAGAGTAATGAGTACAGTAATTGTAGTTCTATCGATTATTTAAGCATAATATGGCTAATAATATTAGTTAGATTGATAATAATAAGAGTAATAAGTATAGTAATTGTCGTTCTCTCGATCATATAAGCATAATATGGCTAATAATATGAGTTAGAGTGATAATACTAAGAGTAGTGAGTATAGTAATTCTCGTTCTATCGATCATATAAGCATAATATGGCTAATAATATGAGTTAGATTGATAATAATAAGAGTAATGAGTACAGTAATTGTAGTTCTATCGATCATTTAAGCATAATAAGGCTAATAATATGAGTTAGATTGATAATAATAAGAGTAATAAGTATAGTAATTGTCGTTCTCTCGATCATATAAGCATAATATGGCTAATAATATGAGTTAGATTGATAATACTAAGAGTAGTGAGTATAGTAATTGTCGATCTATCGATCATATAAGCATAATATGGCTAATAATATGAGTTAGATTGATAATAATAAGAGTAATAAGTATAGTATTTGTCGTTCTATCGATCATATCTGCATAATATGGTTAATACTATGAGTTAGATTGATAATAATAAGAGTAGTAAGTATAGTATTTGTCGTTCTATCGATCATATAAGCATAATATGGCTAATAATATGAGTTAGATTGATAATAATAAGAGTAATAAGTATAGTAATTGTCGTTCTCTCGATCATATAAGCAAAATATGGCTAATAATATGAGTTAGAGTGATAATACTAAGAGTAGTGAGTATAGTAATTCTCATTCTATCGATCATATAAGCATAATATGTCTAATAATACGAGTTAGATTGATAATAATAAGAGTAATAAGTATAGTAATTGTCGTTCTATCGATCATTTAAGCATAATATGGCTAATAATATGAGTTAGATTGATAATAATAAGAGTAATAAGTATAGTAATTGTCGTTATATCGATCATATAACCATAATATGGCTAATAGCATGAGTTAGATTGATAATAATAAGAGTAATGAGTATAGTAATTGTCGTTCAATCGATCATATCTGCATAATATGGTTAATAATATGAGTTAGATTGACAATAGTGAATGTAATAAATATATTAGTGGTCGTTCTATCGCTCATATAAGCACAATATGGCCAATAATATGAGTCAGATTGATCATAATAAGAGTAATAAGTATAGTAATTGTCATTCCACCGATCATATAAGCATAATAAGGCTAATAATATTAGTTAGATTGATAATAATAAGTGTAATAAGTATAGTAATTGTCGTTCTATCGCTCATATAAGCACGATATGGCTAATAATATGAGTTAGATTGATAATAATAAGAGTAATAAGTATAGTAATTGTCGTTCTATCGATCATATAAGCATAATATGGCTAGTAATATGAGTTACATTGATAATAATAAGTGTAATAAGTATAGTAATTGTCGTTCTATCGATCATATAAGCATAATATGGCTAATAATATGCGTTAGATTGATAATAATAAGAGTAATGAGTATAGTAATTGTGGTTCTATCGATCATTTAAGCATAATATGGCTAATAATACGAGTTAGATTGATAATAATAAGAGTAATAGGTATAGTAATTGTCGTTCTATCGATCATTTAAGCATAATATGGCTAATAATATGAGTTAGATTGATAATAATAAGAGTAATGAGTATAGTAATTGTAGTTCTATCGATCATATCTGCATAATATGGTTAATAATATGAGTTAGATTGATAATAATAAGAGTAATAAGTATAGTAATTGTAGTTCTATCGATCATTTAAGCATAATATGGCTAATAATATGAGTTAGATTGATAATAATAACAGTAATAGGTATTGTAATTGTCGTAATATCGATAATATAAGCATAATATGGCTAATAATATGAGTTAGATTGATAATACTAAGAGTAGTGAGTATAGTAATTCTCGTTCTATCGATCATATAAGCAGAATATGGCTAATAATATGAGTTAGATTGATAATAATAAGAGTAATAAGTATAGTAATTGTCGTTCTATCGATCATAGAAGCATAATATGGCTAATAATATGAGTTAGATTGATAATACTAAGAGTAGTGAGTATAGTAATTCTCGTTCTATAGATCATTTAAGCATAACATGCCTAATAATATGAGTTAGATTGATAATAATAAGAGTAATGAGTACAGTAATTGTAGTTCTATCGATAATTTAAGCATAATATGGCTAATAATATTAGTTAGATTGATAATAATAAGAGTAATAAGTATAGTAATTGTCGTTCTCTCGATCATATAAGCATAATATGGCTAATAATATGAGTTAGAGTGATAATACTAAGAGTAGTGAGTATAGTAATTCTCGTTCTATCGATCATATAAGCATAATATGGCTAATAATATGAGTTAGATTGATAATAATAAGAGTAATGAGTACAGTAATTGTAGTTCTATCGATCATTTAAGCATAATAAGGTAATAATATGAGTTAGATTGATAATAATAAGAGTAATAAGTATAGTAATTGTCGTTCTCTCGATCATATAAGCATAATATGGCTAATAATATGAGTTAGATTGATAATAATAACAGTAATAAGTATAGTAATTGTCGTTCTATCGATAATATAAGCATAATATGGCTA
>NW_027474543.1:0-37380 GCF_050947335.1 Megachile rotundata
TAATAATAAGAGTAACAAGTATAGTAATTGTCGTTCTATCGATAATATAAGCATAATATGGCCAATAGTATGAGTTAGATTGATAATAATAAGAGTAATAAGTATAGTAATTGTCGTCCTATCGATCATATCCACATAATATGGCCAATAATATGAGTTAGATTGATAATAATAAGAGTAACAAGTATAGTAATTGTCTTTCTATCGATCATATAAGCATAATATGGCCAATAATATGAGTTAGATTGAAAATAATAAGAGTAACAAGTATAGTAATTGTCTTTCTATCGATCATATAAGCATAATATGGCCAATAATATGAGTTTGATTGATAATAATAAGAGTAACAGCTATAGTAATTGTCCTTCTATCAATAATATAAGCATAATATGGCTAATAATATGAGTTAGATTGATAATAATAAGCGTAACAAGTATAGTAATTGTCCTTCTTTCGATAATATAAGCATAATATGGCCAATAATATGAGTTAGATTGATAATAATAAGAGTAATAAGTATAGTAATTGTCGTTCTATCGATCATATAAGCATAATATGGCTAATGATATGAGTTAGATTGATAATAATAAGAGTAACAAGTATAGTAATTGTCGTTCCATCGATAATATAAGCATAATATGGCTAATAGTATGAGTTAGATTGATGATAGTAAGAGTAATAAGTATAGTAATTGTCGTTCTATCGATAATATAAGCATAATATGGCCAATAATATGAGTTAGATTGATAATAATAAGAGTAATAAGTATAGTAATTGTCGTCCTATCGATCATATCCACATAATATGGCCAATAATATGAGTTAGATTGATAATAATAAGAGTAACAAGTATAGTAATTGTCTTTCTATCGATCATATAAGCATAATATGGCTAATAATATGAGTTAGATTGATAATAATAAGCGTAACAAGTATAGTAATTGTCGTTCTATCGATCATATAAGCATAATATGGCTAATAATATGTGTTCGATTGATAATAGTAAGAGTAATAAGTATAGTAATTGTCGTTCTATCGATAATATAAGCATAATATGGCCAATAGTATGAGTTAGATTGATAATAATAAGAGTAATAAGTATAGTAATTGTCGTCCTATCGATCATATCCACATAATATGGCCAATAATATGAGTTAGATTGATAATAATAAGAGTAACAAGTATAGTAATTGTCTTTCTATCGATCATATAAGCATAATATGGCCAATAATATGAGTTAGATTGAAAATAATAAGAGTAACAAGTATAGTAATTGTCTTTCTATCGATCATATAAGCATAATATGGCCAATAATATGAGTTTGATTGATAATAATAAGAGTAACAAGTATAGTAATTGTCTTTCTATCGATCATATAAGCATAATATGGCTAATAATATGACTTAGATTGATAATAATAAGAGTAACAACTATAGTAATTGTCCTTCTATCGATAATATAAGCATAATATGGCTAATAATATGAGTTAGATTGATAATAATAAGCGTAACAAGTATAGTAATTGTCGTTCTATCGATCATATAAGCATAATATGGCTAATAATATGTGTTCGATTGATAATAGTAAGAGTAATAAGTATAGTAATTGTCGTTCAATCGATCATATCCACATAATATGGCCAATAATATGAGTTAGATTGATAATAATAAGAGTAATAAGTATAGTAATTGTCGTCCTATCGATCATATCCACATAATATGGCCAATAATATGAGTTAGATTGATAATAATAAGAGTAACAAGTATAGTAATTGTCTTTCTATCGATCATATAAGCATAATATGGCTAATAATATGAGTTAGATTGATAATAATAAGAGTAACAACTATAGTAATTGTCCTTCTATCAATAATATAAGCATAATATGGCTAATAATATGAGAGAGAATGATAATAATAAGAGTAATAAGTATAGTAATTGTCGTCCTATACATCATATCCACATAATATGGCCAATAATATGAGTTAGATTGATAACAATAAGAGTAACAAGTATAGTAATTGTCTTTCTATCGATCATATAAGCATAATATGGCTAATAATATGAGTTAGATTGATAATAATAAGAGTAACAGCTATAGTAATTGTCCTTCTATCAATAATATAAGCATAATATGGCTAATAATATGAGTTAGATTGATAATAATAAGCGTAACAAGTATAGTAATTGTCCTTCTTTCGATAATATAAGCATAATATGGCCAATAATATGAGTTAGATTGATAATAATAAGAGTAATAAGTATAGTAATTGTCGTTCTATCGATCATATAAGCATAATATGGCTAATAATATGAGTTAGATTGATAATAATAAGAGTAACAAGTATAGTAATTGTCGTTCTATCGATAATATAAGAATAATATGGCTAATAATATGAGTTAGATTGATAGTAGTAAGAGTAATAAGTATAGTAATTGTCGTTCAATCGATCATATAAGCATAATGTGGCTAATAATATGAGTTAGATTGATAACAGTAAGAGTAACAAGTATAGCAATTGTCGTTCTATCGATAATATAAGCATAATATGGCTAATAATATGAGTTAGATTGATAATAGTAAGAGTAATAAGTATAGTAACTGTCGTTCTATCGATCATATCTGCATAATATGGTTAATAATATGAGTTAGATTAATAATAATAAGAGTAATAAGTATAGTAATTGTCGTTCTATCGATCATATAAGCATAATATGGCTAATAATATGTGTTCGATTGATAATAGTAAGAGTAATAAGTATAGTAATTGTCGTTCAATCGATCATATCCACATAATATGGCCAATAATATGAGTTAGATTGATAATAATAAGAGTAATAAGTATAGTAATTGTCGTCCTATCGATCATATCCACATAATATGGCCAATAATATGAGTTAGATTGATAATAATAAGAGTAATAAGTATAGTAATTGTCTTTCTATCGATCATATAAGCATAATATGGCTAATAATATGAGTTAGATTGATAATAATAAGCGTAACAAGTATAGTAATTGTCCTTCTTTCGATAATATAAGCATAATATGGCCAATAATATGAGTTAGATTGATAATAATAAGAGTAATAAGTATAGTAATTGTCGTTCTATCGATCATATAAGCATAATATGGCTAATAATATGAGTTAGATTGATAATAATAAGAGTAACAAGTATAGTAATTGTCGTTCCATCGATAATATAAGCATAATATGGCTAATAATATGAGTTAGATTGATAATAGTAAGGGTAATAAGTATAGTAATTGTCGTTCTATCGATAATATAAGCATAATATGGCCAATAATATGAGTTAGATTGATAATAATAAGAGTAATAAGTATAGTAATTGTCGTCCTATCGATCATATCCACATAATATGGCCAATAATATGAGTTAGATTGATAATAATAAGAGTAATAAGTATAGTAATTGTCGTCCTATCGATCATATCCACATAATATGGCCAATAATATGAGTTAGATTGATAATAATAAGCGTAACAAGTATAGTAATTGTCGTTCTATCGATCATATAAGCATAATATGGCTAATAATATGTGTTCGATTGATAATAGTAAGAGTAATAAGTATAGTAATTGTCGTTCAATCGATCATATCCACATAATATGGCCAATAATATGAGTTAGATTGATAATAATAAGAGTAATAAGTATAGTAATTGTCTTTCTACCGATCATATAAGCATAATATGGCTAATAATATGAGTTAGATTGATAATAATAAGAGTAACAACTATAGTAATTGTCCTTCTATCAATAATATAAGCATAATATGGCTAATAATATGAGAGAGAATGATAATAATAAGAGTAATAAGTATAGTAATTGCCGTCCTATCGATCATATCCACATAATATGGCCAATAATATGAGTTAGATTGATAACAATAAGAGTAACAAGTATAGTAATTGTCTTTCTATCGATCATATAAGCATAATATGGCTAATAATATGAGTTAGATTGATAATAATAAGAGTAACAGCTATAGTAATTGTCCTTCTATCAATAATATAAGCATAATATGGCTAATAATATGAGTTAGATTGTTAATAATAAGCGTAACAAGTATAGTAATTGTCCTTCTTTCGATAATATAAGCATAATATGGCCAATAATATGAGTTAGATTGATAATAATAAGAGTAATAAGTATAGTAATTGTCGTTCTATCGATCATATAAGCATAATATGGCTAATGATATGAGTTAGATTGATAATAATAAGAGTAACAAGTATAGTAATTGTCGTTCCATCGATAATATAAGCATAATATGGCTAATAGTATGAGTTAGATTGATAATAGTAAGAGTAATAAGTATAGTAATTGTCGTTCTATCGATAATATAAGCATAATATGGCCAATAATATGAGTTAGATTGATAATAATAAGAGTAATAAGTATAGTAATTGTCGTCCTATCGATCATATCCACATAATATGGCCAATAATATGAGTTAGATTGATAATAATAAGAGTAACAAGTATAGTAATTGTCTTTCTATCGATCATATAAGCATAATATGGCTAATAATATGAGTTAGATTGATAATAGTAAGAGCAATAAGTATAGTAATTGTCGTTCAATCGATCATATAAGCATAATGTGGCTAATAATATGAGTTAGATTGATAACAGTAAGAGTAACAAGTATAGCAATTGTCGTTCTATCGATAATATAAGCATAATATGGCTAATAATATGAGTTAGATTGATAATAATAAGAGTAATGAGTATAGTAATTGTCGTCCTATCGATCATATCCACATAATATGGCCAATAATATGAGTTAGATTGATAACAATAAGAGTAATAAGTATAGTAATTGTCGTTCAATCGATCATATCCACATAATATGGCCAATAATATGAGTTAGATTGATAATAATAAGAGTAATAAGTATAGTAATTGTCGTCCTATCGATCATATCCACATAATATGGCCAATAATATGAGTTAGATTGATAATAATAAGAGTAATAAGTATAGTAATTGTCGTCCTATCGATCATATCCACATAATATGGCCAATAATATGAGTTTGATTGATAATAATAAGAGTAACAAGTATAGTAATTGTCTTTCTATCGATCATATAAGCATAATATGGCTAATAATATGAGTTAGATTGATAATAATAAGAGTAACAACTATAGTAATTGTCCTTCTATCGATAATATAAGCATAATATGGCTAATAATATGAGTTAGATTGATAATAATAAGCGTAACAAGTATAGTAATTGTCGTTCTATCGATCATATAAGCATAATATGGCTAATAATATGTGTTCGATTGATAATAGTAAGAGTAATGAGTATAGTAATTGTCGTTCAATCGATCATATCCACATAATATGGCCAATAATATGAGTTAGATTGATAATAATAAGAGTAACAAGTATAGTAATTGTCTTTCTATCGATCATATAAGCATAATATGGCCAATAATATGAGTTAGATTGAAAATAATAAGAGTAACAAGTATAGTAATTGTCTTTCTATCGATCATATAAGCATAATATGGCCAATAATATGAGTTTGATTGATAATAATAAGAGTAACAGCTATAGTAATTGTCCTTCTATCAATAATATAAGCATAATATGGCTAATAATATGAGTTAGATTGATAATAATAAGCGTAACAAGTATAGTAATTGTCCTTCTTTCGATAATATAAGCATAATATGGCCAATAATATGAGTTAGATTGATAATAATAAGAGTAATAAGTATAGTAATTGTCGTTCTATCGATCATATAAGCATAATATGGCTAATGATATGAGTTAGATTGATAATAATAAGAGTAACAAGTATAGTAATTGTCGTTCCATCGATAATATAAGCATAATATGGCTAATAGTATGAGTTAGATTGATGATAGTAAGAGTAATAAGTATAGTAATTGTCGTTCTATCGATAATATAAGCATAATATGGCCAATAATATGAGTTAGATTGATAATAATAAGAGTAATAAGTATAGTAATTGTCGTCCTATCGATCATATCCACATAATATGGCCAATAATATGAGTTAGATTGATAATAATAAGAGTAACAAGTATAGTAATTGTCTTTCTATCGATCATATAAGCATAATATGGCTAATAATATGAGTTAGATTGATAATAATAAGCGTAACAAGTATAGTAATTGTCGTTCTATCGATCATATAAGCATAATATGGCTAATAATATGTGTTCGATTGATAATAGTAAGAGTAATAAGTATAGTAATTGTCGTTCTATCGATAATATAAGCATAATATGGCTAATAATATGAGTTAGATTGATAATAATAAGAGTAATAAGTATAGTAATTGTCGTTCTATCGATCATATAAGCATAATATGGCTAATAATATGAGTTAGATTGATAATAATAAGAGTAACAAGTATAGTAATTGTCGTTATATCGATAATATAAGCATAATATGGCTAATAATATGAGTTAGATTGATAATAGTAAGAGTAATAAGTATAGTAATTGTCGTTCTATCGATCATATCTGCATAATATGGAAATAATATGAGTTAGATTGATAATAATAAGAGTAACAAGTATAGTAATTGTCGTTCAATCGATCATATAAGCATAATATGGCTAATAATATGAGTTACATTGATAATAATAAGAGTAATAAGTATAGTATTTGTCGTTCTATCGATCATATAAGCATAATATGGCTAATAATATGAGTTAGATTGATAATAATAAGAGTAACAAGTACAGCAATTGCCGTACTATCGATAATATAAGCATGATATGGCTAATAATATGAGTTAGATTGATAATAATAAGCGTAACAAGTATAGTAATTGTCGTTCTATCGATCATATAAGCATAATATGGCTAATAATATGTGTTCGATTGATAATAGTAAGAGTAATAAGTATAGTAATTGTCGTTCTATCGATCATATCCACATAATATGGCCAATAATATGAGTTAGATTGATAATAATAGGAGTAATAAGTATAGTAATTGTCGTCCTATCGATCATATCCACATAATATGGCCAATAATATGAGTTAGATTGATAATAATAAGAGTAACAAGTATAGTAATTGTCTTTCTATCGATCATATAAGCATAATATGGCTAATAATATGAGTTAGATTGATAATAATAAGAGTAACAACTATAGTAATTGTCCTTCTATCAATAATATAAGCATAATATGGCTAATAATATGAGATAGGTTGATAATAATAAGAGTAATAAGTATAGTAATTGTCGTCCTATCGATCATATCCACATAATATGGCCAATAATATGAGTTAGATTGATAACAATAAGAGTAACAAGTATAGTAATTGTCCTTCTTTCGATAATATAAGCATAATATGGCCAATAATATGAGTTAGATTGATAATAATAAGAGTAATAAGTATAGTAATTGTCGTTCTATCGATCATATAAGCATAATATGGCTAATAATATGAGTTAGATTGATAATAATAAGAGTAACAGGTATAGTAATTGTCGTTCTATCGATAATATAAGCATAATATGGCTAATAATATGAGTTAGATTGATAATAATAAGAGTAATAAGTATAGTAATTGTCGTTCTATCGATCATATAAGCATAATATGGCTAATAATATGAGTTAGATTGATAATAATAAGAGTAACAAGTATAGTAATTGTCGTTCTATCGATAATATAAGCATAATATGGCTAATAATATGAGTTAGATTGATAATAGTAAGAGTAATAAGTATAGTAATTGTCGTTCTATCGATCATATCTGCATAATATGGAAATAATATGAGTTAGATTGATAATAATAAGAGTAACAAGTATAGTAATTGTCGTTCAATCGATCATATAAGCATAATATGGCTAATAATATGAGTTACATTGATAATAATAAGAGTAATAAGTATAGTATTTGTCGTTCTATCGATCATATAAGCATAATATGGCTAATAATATGAGTTAGATTGATAATAATAAGAGTAACAAGTACAGCAATTGCCGTTCTATCGATAATATAAGCATAATATGGCTAATAATATGAGTTAGATTGATAATAATAAGCGTAACAAGTATAGTAATTGTCGTTCTATCGATCATATAAGCATAATATGGCTAATAATATGTGTTCGATTGATAATAGTAAGAGTAATAAGTATAGTAATTGTCGTTCAATCGATCATATCCACATAATATGGCCAATAATATGAGTTAGATTGATAATAATAGGAGTAATAAGTATAGTAATTGTCGTCCTATCGATCATATCCACATAATATGGCCAATAATATGAGTTAGATTGATAATAATAAGAGTAACAAGTATAGTAATTGTCTTTCTATCGATCATTTAAGCATAATGTGGCTAATAATATGAGAAAGATTGATAATAATAAGAGTAACAACTATAGTAATTGTCCTTCTATCAATAATATAAGCATAATATGGCTAATAATATGAGTTAGATTGATAATAATAAGCGTAACAAGTATAGTAATTGTCCTTCTTTCGATAATATAAGCATAATATGGCCAATAATATGAGTTAGATTGATAATAATAAGAGTAATAAGTATAGTAATTGTCGTTCTATCGATCATATAAGCATAATATGGCTAATAATATGAGTTAGATTGATAATAATAAGAGTAACAAGTATAGTAATTGTCGTTCCATCGATAATATAAGCATAATATGGCTAATAATATGAGTTAGATTGATAATAGTAAGAGTAATAAGTATAGTAATTGTCGTTCTATCGATAATATAAGCATAATATGGCCAATAGTATGAGTTAGATTGATAATAATAAGAGTAATAAGTATAGTAATTGTCGTCCTATCGATCATATCCACATAATATGGCCAATAATATGAGTTAGATTGATAATAATAAGAGTAACAAGTATAGTAATTGTCTTTCTATCGATCATATAAGCATAATATGGCCAATAATATGAGTTAGATTGAAAATAATAAGAGTAACAAGTATAGTAATTGTCTTTCTATCGATCATATAAGCATAATATGGCCAATAATATGAGTTTGATTGATAATAATAAGAGTAACAGCTATAGTAATTGTCCTTCTATCAATAATATAAGCATAATATGGCTAATAATATGAGTTAGATTGATAATAATAAGCGTAACAAGTATAGTAATTGTCCTTCTTTCGATAATATAAGCATAATATGGCCAATAATATGAGTTAGATTGATAATAATAAGAGTAATAAGTATAGTAATTGTCGTTCTATCGATCATATAAGCATAATATGGCTAATGATATGAGTTAGATTGATAATAATAAGAGTAACAAGTATAGTAATTGTCGTTCCATCGATAATATAAGCATAATATGGCTAATAGTATGAGTTAGATTGATGATAGTAAGAGTAATAAGTATAGTAATTGTCGTTCTATCGATAATATAAGCATAATATGGCCAATAATATGAGTTAGATTGATAATAATAAGAGTAATAAGTATAGTAATTGTCGTCCTATCGATCATATCCACATAATATGGCCAATAATATGAGTTAGATTGATAATAATAAGAGTAACAAGTATAGTAATTGTCTTTCTATCGATCATATAAGCATAATATGGCTAATAATATGAGTTAGATTGATAATAATAAGCGTAACAAGTATAGTAATTGTCGTTCTATCGATCATATAAGCATAATATGGCTAATAATATGTGTTCGATTGATAATAGTAAGAGTAATAAGTATAGTAATTGTCGTTCTATCGATAATATAAGCATAATATGGCTAATAATATGAGTTAGATTGATAATAATAAGAGTAATAAGTATAGTAATTGTCGTTCTATCGATCATATAAGCATAATATGGCTAATAATATGAGTTAGATTGATAATAATAAGAGTAATAAGTATAGTAATTGTCGTTCTATCGATAATATAAGCATAATATGGCCAATAATATGAGTTAGATTGATAATAATAAGAGTAATAAGTATAGTAATTGTCGTCCTATCGATCATATCCACATAATATGGCCAATAATATGAGTTAGATTGATAATAATAAGAGTAACAAGTATAGTAATTGTCTTTCTATCGATCATATAAGCATAATATGGATAATAATATGAGTTAGATTGATAATAGTAAGAGCAATAAGTATAGTAATTGTCGTTCAATCGATCATATAAGCATAATGTGGCTAATAATATGAGTTAGATTGATAACAGTAAGAGTAACAAGTATAGCAATTGTCGTTCTATCGATAATATAAGCATAATATGGCTAATAATATGAGTTAGATTGATAATAATAAGAGTAATGAGTATAGTAATTGTCGTCCTATCGATCATATCCACATAATATGGCCAATAATATGAGTTAGATTGATAACAATAAGAGTAATAAGTATAGTAATTGTCGTTCAATCGATCATATCCACATAATATGGCCAATAATATGAGTTAGATTGATAATAATAAGAGTAATAAGTATAGTAATTGTCGTCCTATCGATCATATCCACATAATATGGCCAATAATATGAGTTAGATTGATAATAATAAGAGTAATAAGTATAGTAATTGTCGTCCTATCGATCATATCCACATAATATGGCCAATAATATGAGTTTGATTGATAATAATAAGAGTAACAAGTATAGTAATTGTCTTTCTATCGATCATATAAGCATAATATGGCTAATAATATGAGTTAGATTGATAATAATAAGAGTAACAACTATAGTAATTGTCCTTCTATCGATAATATAAGCATAATATGGCTAATAATATGAGTTAGATTGATAATAATAAGCGTAACAAGTATAGTAATTGTCGTTCTATCGATCATATAAGCATAATATGGCTAATAATATGTGTTCGATTGATAATAGTAAGAGTAATGAGTATAGTAATTGTCGTTCAATCGATCATATCCACATAATATGGCCAATAATATGAGTTAGATTGATAATAATAAGAGTAATAAGTATAGTAATTGTCGTCCTATCGATCATATCCACATAATATGGCCAATAATATGAGTTAGATTGATAATAATAATAGTAACAAGTATAGTAATTGTCTTTCTATCGATCATATAAGCATAATATGGCTAATAATATGAGTTAGATTGATAATAATAAGAGTAACAACTATAGTAGTTGTCCTTCTATCAATAATATAAGCATAATATGGCTAATAATATGAGAGAGAATGATAATAATAAGAGTAATAAGTATAGTAATTGTCGTCCTATCGATCATATCCACATAATATGGCCAATAATATGAGTTAGATTGATAACAATAAGAGTAACAAGTATAGTAATTGTCTTTCTATCGATCATATAAGCATAATATGGCTAATAATATGAGTTAGATTGATAATAATAAGAGTAACAGCTATAGTAATTGTCCTTCTATCAATAATATAAGCATAATATGGCTAATAATATGAGTTGGATTGATAATAATAAGCGTAACAAGTATAGTAATTGTCCTTCTTTCGATAATATAAGCATAATATGGCCAATAATATGAGTTAGATTGATAATAATAAGAGTAATAAGTATAGTAATTGTCGTTCTATCGATCATATAAGCATAATATGGCTAATGATATGAGTTAGATTGATAATAATAAGAGTAACAAGTATAGTAATTGTCGTTCCATCGATAATATAAGCATAATATGGCTAATAGTATGAGTTAGATTGATAATAGTAAGAGTAATAAGTATAGTAATTGTCGTTCTATCGATAATATAAGCATAATATGGCCAATAATATGAGTTAGATTGATAATAATAAGAGTAATAAGTATAGTAATTGTCGTCCTATCGATCATATCCACATAATATGGCCAATAATATGAGTTAGATTGATAATAATAAGAGTAACAAGTATAGTAATTGTCTTTCTATCGATCATATAAGCATAATATGGCTAATAATATGAGTTAGATTGATAATAATAAGAGTAACAACTATAGTAATTGTCCTTCTATCAATAATATAAGCATAATATGGCTAATAATATGAGAAAGGTTGATAATAATAAGAGTAATAAGTATAGTAATTGTCGTCCTATCGATCATATCCACATAATATGGCCAATAATATGAGTTAGATTGATAACAATAAGAGTAACAAGTATAGTAATTGTCCTTCTTTCGATAATATAAGCATAATATGGCCAATAATATGAGTTAGATTGATAATAATAAGAGTAATAAGTATAGTAATTGTCGTTCTATCGATCATATAAGCATAATATGGCTAATAATATGAGTTAGATTGATAATAATAAGAGTAACAGGTATAGTAATTGTCGTTCTATCGATAATATAAGCATAATATGGCTAATAATATGAGTTAGATTGATAATAATAAGAGTAATAAGTATAGTAATTGTCGTTCTATCGATCATATAAGCATAATATGGCTAATAATATGAGTTAGATTGATAATAGTAAGAGTAATAAGTATAGTAATTGTCGTTCTATCGATAATATAAGCATAATATGGCCAATAGTATGAGTTAGATTGATAATAATAAGAGTAATAAGTATAGTAATTGTCGTCCTATCGATCATATCCACATAATATGGCCAATAATATGAGTTAGATTGATAATAATAAGAGTAACAAGTATAGTAATTGTCTTTCTATCGATCATATAAGCATAATATGGCCAATAATATGAGTTAGATTGAAAATAATAAGAGTAACAAGTATAGTAATTGTCTTTCTATCGATCATATAAGCATAATATGGCCAATAATATGAGTTTGATTGATAATAATAAGAGTAACAGCTATAGTAATTGTCCTTCTATCAATAATATAAGCATAATATGGCTAATAATATGAGTTAGATTGATAATAATAAGCGTAACAAGTATAGTAATTGTCCTTCTTTCGATAATATAAGCATAATATGGCCAATAATATGAGTTAGATTGATAATAATAAGAGTAATAAGTATAGTAATTGTCGTTCTATCGATCATATAAGCATAATATGGCTAATGATATGAGTTAGATTGATAATAATAAGAGTAACAAGTATAGTAATTGTCGTTCCATCGATAATATAAGCATAATATGGCTAATAGTATGAGTTAGATTGATGATAGTAAGAGTAATAAGTATAGTAATTGTCGTTCTATCGATAATATAAGCATAATATGGCCAATAATATGAGTTAGATTGATAATAATAAGAGTAATAAGTATAGTAATTGTCGTCCTATCGATCATATCCACATAATATGGCCAATAATATGAGTTAGATTGATAATAATAAGAGTAACAAGTATAGTAATTGTCTTTCTATCGATCATATAAGCATAATATGGCTAATAATATGAGTTAGATTGATAATAATAAGCGTAACAAGTATAGTAATTGTCGTTCTATCGATCATATAAGCATAATATGGCTAATAATATGTGTTCGATTGATAATAGTAAGAGTAATAAGTATAGTAATTGTCGTTCTATCGATAATATAAGCATAATATGGCCAATAGTATGAGTTAGATTGATAATAATAAGAGTAATAAGTATAGTAATTGTCGTCCTATCGATCATATCCACATAATATGGCCAATAATATGAGTTAGATTGATAATAATAAGAGTAACAAGTATAGTAATTGTCTTTCTATCGATCATATAAGCATAATATGGCCAATAATATGAGTTAGATTGAAAATAATAAGAGTAACAAGTATAGTAATTGTCTTTCTATCGATCATATAAGCATAATATGGCCAATAATATGAGTTTGATTGATAATAATAAGAGTAACAAGTATAGTAATTGTCTTTCTATCGATCATATAAGCATAATATGGCTAATAATATGACTTAGATTGATAATAATAAGAGTAACAACTATAGTAATTGTCCTTCTATCGATAATATAAGCATAATATGGCTAATAATATGAGTTAGATTGATAATAATAAGCGTAACAAGTATAGTAATTGTCGTTCTATCGATCATATAAGCATAATATGGCTAATAATATGTGTTCGATTGATAATAGTAAGAGTAATAAGTATAGTAATTGTCGTTCAATCGATCATATCCACATAATATGGCCAATAATATGAGTTAGATTGATAATAATAAGAGTAATAAGTATAGTAATTGTCGTCCTATCGATCATATCCACATAATATGGCCAATAATATGAGTTAGATTGATAATAATAAGAGTAACAAGTATAGTAATTGTCTTTCTATCGATCATATAAGCATAATATGGCTAATAATATGAGTTAGATTGATAATAATAAGAGTAACAACTATAGTAATTGTCCTTCTATCAATAATATAAGCATAATATGGCTAATAATATGAGAGAGAATGATAATAATAAGAGTAATAAGTATAGTAATTGTCGTCCTATACATCATATCCACATAATATGGCCAATAATATGAGTTAGATTGATAACAATAAGAGTAACAAGTATAGTAATTGTCCTTCTTTCGATAATATAAGCATAATATGGCCAATAATATGAGTTAGATTGATAATAATAAGAGTAATAAGTATAGTAATTGTCGTTCTATCGATCATATAAGCATAATATGGCTAATAATATGAGTTAGATTGATAATAATAAGAGTAACAGCTATAGTAATTGTCCTTCTATCAATAATATAAGCATAATATGGCTAATAATATGAGTTAGATTGATAATAATAAGCGTAACAAGTATAGTAATTGTCCTTCTTTCGATAATATAAGCATAATATGGCCAATAATATGAGTTAGATTGATAATAATAAGAGTAATAAGTATAGTAATTGTCGTTCTATCGATCATATAAGCATAATATGGCTAATAATATGAGTTAGATTGATAATAATAAGAGTAACAAGTATAGTAATTGTCGTTCTATCGATAATATAAGAATAATATGGCTAATAATATGAGTTAGATTGATAGTAGTAAGAGTAATAAGTATAGTAATTGTCGTTCAATCGATCATATAAGCATAATGTGGCTAATAATATGAGTTAGATTGATAACAGTAAGAGTAACAAGTATAGCAATTGTCGTTCTATCGATAATATAAGCATAATATGGCTAATAATATGAGTTAGATTGATAATAGTAAGAGTAATAAGTATAGTAACTGTCGTTCTATCGATCATATCTGCATAATATGGTTAATAATATGAGTTAGATTAATAATAATAAGAGTAATAAGTATAGTAATTGTCGTTCTATCGATCATATAAGCATAATATGGCTAATAATATGTGTTCGATTGATAATAGTAAGAGTAATAAGTATAGTAATTGTCGTTCAATCGATCATATCCACATAATATGGCCAATAATATGAGTTAGATTGATAATAATAAGAGTAATAAGTATAGTAATTGTCGTCCTATCGATCATATCCACATAATATGGCCAATAATATGAGTTAGATTGATAATAATAAGAGTAATAAGTATAGTAATTGTCTTTCTATCGATCATATAAGCATAATATGGCTAATAATATGAGTTAGATTGATAATAATAAGCGTAACAAGTATAGTAATTGTCCTTCTTTCGATAATATAAGCATAATATGGCCAATAATATGAGTTAGATTGATAATAATAAGAGTAATAAGTATAGTAATTGTCGTTCTATCGATCATATAAGCATAATATGGCTAATAATATGAGTTAGATTGATAATAATAAGAGTAACAAGTATAGTAATTGTCGTTCCATCGATAATATAAGCATAATATGGCTAATAATATGAGTTAGATTGATAATAGTAAGGGTAATAAGTATAGTAATTGTCGTTCTATCGATAATATAAGCATAATATGGCCAATAATATGAGTTAGATTGATAATAATAAGAGTAATAAGTATAGTAATTGTCGTCCTATCGATCATATCCACATAATATGGCCAATAATATGAGTTAGATTGATAATAATAAGAGTAATAAGTATAGTAATTGTCGTCCTATCGATCATATCCACATAATATGGCCAATAATATGAGTTAGATTGATAATAATAAGCGTAACAAGTATAGTAATTGTCGTTCTATCGATCATATAAGCATAATATGGCTAATAATATGTGTTCGATTGATAATAGTAAGAGTAATAAGTATAGTAATTGTCGTTCAATCGATCATATCCACATAATATGGCCAATAATATGAGTTAGATTGATAATAATAAGAGTAATAAGTATAGTAATTGTCTTTTTCTATCGATAATATAAGCATAATATGGCCAATAATATGAGTTAGATTGATAATAATAAGAGTAATAAGTATAGTAATTGTCGTCCTATCGATCATATCCACATAATATGGCCAATAATATGAGTTAGATTGATAATAATAAGAGTAACAAGTATAGTAATTGTCTTTCTATCGATCATATAAGCATAATATGGCTAATAATATGAGTTAGATTGATAATAATAAGCGTAACAAGTATAGTAATTGTCGTTCTATCGATCATATAAGCATAATATGGCTAATAATATGTGTTCGATTGATAATAGTAAGAGTAATAAGTATAGTAATTGTCGTTCTATCGATAATATAAGCATAATATGGCTAATAATATGAGTTAGATTGATAATAATAAGAGTAATAAGTATAGTAATTGTCGTTCTATCGATCATATAAGCATAATATGGCTAATAATATGAGTTAGATTGATAATAATAAGAGTAACAAGTATAGTAATTGTCGTTCTATCGATAATATAAGCATAATATGGCTAATAATATGAGTTAGATTGATAATAGTAAGAGTAATAAGTATAGTAATTGTCGTTCTATCGATCATATCTGCATAATATGGAAATAATATGAGTTAGATTGATAATAATAAGAGTAACAAGTATAGTAATTGTCGTTCAATCGATCATATAAGCATAATATGGCTAATAATATGAGTTACATTGATAATAATAAGAGTAATAAGTATAGTATATGTCGTTCTATCGATCATATAATCATAATATGGCTAATAATATGAGTTAGATTGATAATAATAAGAGTAACAAGTACAGCAATTGCCGTTCTATCGATAATATAAGCATAATATGGCTAATAATATGAGTTAGATTGATAATAATAAGCGTAACAAGTATAGTAATTGTCGTTCTATCGATCATATAAGCATAATATGGCTAATAATATGTGTTCGATTGATAATAGTAAGAGTAATAAGTATAGTAATTGTCGTTCAATCGATCATATCCACATAATATGGCCAATAATATGAGTTAGATTGATAATAATAGGAGTAATAAGTATAGTAATTGTCGTCCTATCGATCATATCCACATAATATGGCCAATAATATGAGTTAGATTGATAATAATAAGAGTAACAAGTATAGTAATTGTCTTTCTATCGATCATATAAGCATAATATGGCTAATAATATGAGTTAGATTGATAATAATAAGAGTAACAACTATAGTAATTGTCCTTCTATCAATAATATAAGCATAATATGGCTAATAATATGAGATAGGTTGATAATAATAAGAGTAATAAGTATAGTAATTGTCGTCCTATCGATCATATCCACATAATATGGCCAATAATATGAGTTAGATTGATAACAATAAGAGTAACAAGTATAGTAATTGTCCTTCTTTCGATAATATAAGCATAATATGGCCAATAATATGAGTTAGATTGATAATAATAAGAGTAATAAGTATAGTAATTGTCGTTCTATCGATCATATAAGCATAATATGGCTAATAATATGAGTTAGATTGATAATAATAAGAGTAACAGGTATAGTAATTGTCGTTCTATCGATAATATAAGCATAATATGGCTAATAATATGAGTTAGATTGATAATAATAAGAGTAACAAGTATAGTAATTGTCGTTCTATCGATAATATAAGCATAATATGGCTAATAATATGAGTTAGATTGATAATAGTAAGAGTAATAAGTATAGTAATTGTCGTTCTATCGATAATATAAGCATAATATGGCTAATAATATGAGTTAGATTGATAATAGTAAGAGTAATAAGTATAGTAATTGTCGTTCTATCGATCATATCTGCATAATATGGAAATAATATGAGTTAGATTGATAATAATAAGAGTAACAAGTATAGTAATTGTCGTTCAATCGATCATATAAGCATAATATGGCTAATAATATGAGTTACATTGATAATAATAAGAGTAATAAGTATAGTATTTGTCGTTCTATCGATCATATAAGCATAATATGGCTAATAATATGAGTTAGATTGATAATAATAAGAGTAACAAGTACAGCAATTGCCGTTCTATCGATAATATAAGCATAATATGGCTAATAATATGAGTTAGATTGATAATAATAAGCGTAACAAGTATAGTAATTGTCGTTCTATCGATCATATAAGCATAATATGGCTAATAATATGTGTTCGATTGATAATAGTAAGAGTAATAAGTATAGTAATTGTCGTTCAATCGATCATATCCACATAATATGGCCAATAATATGAGTTAGATTGATAATAATAGGAGTAATAAGTATAGTAATTGTCGTCCTATCGATCATATCCACATAATATGGCCAATAATATGAGTTAGATTGATAATAATAAGAGTAACAAGTATAGTAATTGTCTTTCTATCGATCATATAAGCATAATATGGCTAATAATATGAGAAAGATTGATAATAATAAGAGTAACAACTATAGTAATTGTCCTTCTATCAATAATATAAGCATAATATGGCTAATAATATGAGTTAGATTGATAATAATAAGCGTAACAAGTATAGTAATTGTCCTTCTTTCGATAATATAAGCATAATATGGCCAATAATATGAGTTAGATTGATAATAATAAGAGTAATAAGTATAGTAATTGTCGTTCTATCGATCATATAAGCATAATATGGCTAATAATATGAGTTAGATTGATAATAATAAGAGTAACAAGTATAGTAATTGTCGTTCCATCGATAATATAAGCATAATATGGCTAATAATATGAGTTAGATTGATAATAGTAAGAGTAATAAGTATAGTAATTGTCGTTCTATCGATAATATAAGCATAATATGGCCAATAGTATGAGTTAGATTGATAATAATAAGAGTAATAAGTATAGTAATTGTCGTCCTATCGATCATATCCACATAATATGGCCAATAATATGAGTTAGATTGATAATAATAAGAGTAACAAGTATAGTAATTGTCTTTCTATCGATCATATAAGCATAATATGGCCAATAATATGAGTTAGATTGAAAATAATAAGAGTAACAAGTATAGTAATTGTCTTTCTATCGATCATATAAGCATAATATGGCCAATAATATGAGTTTGATTGATAATAATAAGAGTAACAGCTATAGTAATTGTCCTTCTATCAATAATATAAGCATAATATGGCTAATAATATGAGTTAGATTGATAATAATAAGCGTAACAAGTATAGTAATCGTCCTTCTTTCGATAATATAAGCATAATATGGCCAATAATATGAGTTAGATTGATAATAATAAGAGTAATAAGTATAGTAATTGTCGTTCTATCGATCATATAAGCATAATATGGCTAATGATATGAGTTAGATTGATAATAATAAGAGTAACAAGTATAGTAATTGTCGTTCCATCGATAATATAAGCATAATATGGCTAATAGTATGAGTTAGATTGATGATAGTAAGAGTAATAAGTATAGTAATTGTCGTTCTATCGATAATATAAGCATAATATGGCCAATAATATGAGTTAGATTGATAATAATAAGAGTAATAAGTATAGTAATTGTCGTCCTATCGATCATATCCACATAATATGGCCAATAATATGAGTTAGATTGATAATAATAAGAGTAACAAGTATAGTAATTGTCTTTCTATCGATCATATAAGCATAATATGGCTAATAATATGAGTTAGATTGATAATAATAAGCGTAACAAGTATAGTAATTGTCGTTCTATCGATCATATAAGCATAATATGGCTAATAATATGTGTTCGATTGATAATAGTAAGAGTAATAAGTATAGTAATTGTCGTTCTATCGATAATATAAGCATAATATGGCTAATAATATGAGTTAGATTGATAATAATAAGAGTAATAAGTATAGTAATTGTCGTTCTATCGATCATATAAGCATAATATGGC
Organism: Megachile rotundata; assembly: GCF_050947335.1. Taxonomy (NCBI): domain Eukaryota; kingdom Metazoa; phylum Arthropoda; class Insecta; order Hymenoptera; family Megachilidae; genus Megachile; species Megachile rotundata. Next base: position 20,147 of record NW_027474543.1, read on the forward strand.
TAATAATATGAGTTAGATTGATAATAATAAGAGTAACAAGTATAGTAATTGTCGTTCTATCGATAATATAAGCATAATATGGCTAATAATATGAGTTAGATTGATAATAGTAAGAGTAATAAGTATAGTAATTGTCGTTCTATCGATCATATCTGCATAATATGGAAATAATATGAGTTAGATTGATAATAATAAGAGTAACAAGTATAGTAATTGTCGTTCAATCGATCATATAAGCATAATATGGCTAATAATATGAGTTACATTGATAATAATAAGAGTAATAAGTATAGTATATGTCGTTCTATCGATCATATAATCATAATATGGCTAATAATATGAGTTAGATTGATAATAATAAGAGTAACAAGTACAGCAATTGCCGTTCTATCGATAATATAAGCATAATATGGCTAATAATATGAGTTAGATTGATAATAATAAGCGTAACAAGTATAGTAATTGTCGTTCTATCGATCATATAAGCATAATATGGCTAATAATATGTGTTCGATTGATAATAGTAAGAGTAATAAGTATAGTAATTGTCGTTCAATCGATCATATCCACATAATATGGCCAATAATATGAGTTAGATTGATAATAATAGGAGTAATAAGTATAGTAATTGTCGTCCTATCGATCATATCCACATAATATGGCCAATAATATGAGTTAGATTGATAATAATAAGAGTAACAAGTATAGTAATTGTCTTTCTATCGATCATATAAGCATAATATGGCTAATAATATGAGTTAGATTGATAATAATAAGAGTAACAACTATAGTAATTGTCCTTCTATCAATAATATAAGCATAATATGGCTAATAATATGAGATAGGTTGATAATAATAAGAGTAATAAGTATAGTAATTGTCGTCCTATCGATCATATCCACATAATATGGCCAATAATATGAGTTAGATTGATAACAATAAGAGTAACAAGTATAGTAATTGTCCTTCTTTCGATAATATAAGCATAATATGGCCAATAATATGAGTTAGATTGATAATAATAAGAGTAATAAGTATAGTAATTGTCGTTCTATCGATCATATAAGCATAATATGGCTAATAATATGAGTTAGATTGATAATAATAAGAGTAACAGGTATAGTAATTGTCGTTCTATCGATAATATAAGCATAATATGGCTAATAATATGAGTTAGATTGATAATAATAAGAGTAACAAGTATAGTAATTGTCGTTCTATCGATAATATAAGCATAATATGGCTAATAATATGAGTTAGATTGATAATAGTAAGAGTAATAAGTATAGTAATTGTCGTTCTATCGATCATATCTGCATAATATGGAAATAATATGAGTTAGATTGATAATAATAAGAGTAACAAGTATAGTAATTGTCGTTCAATCGATCATATAAGCATAATATGGCTAATAATATGAGTTACATTGATAATAATAAGAGTAATAAGTATAGTATATGTCGTTCTATCGATCATATAATCATAATATGGCTAATAATATGAGTTAGATTGATAATAATAAGAGTAACAAGTACAGCAATTGCCGTTCTATCGATAATATAAGCATAATATGGCTAATAATATGAGTTAGATTGATAATAATAAGCGTAACAAGTATAGTAATTGTCGTTCTATCGATCATATAAGCATAATATGGCTAATAATATGTGTTCGATTGATAATAGTAAGAGTAATAAGTATAGTAATTGTCGTTCAATCGATCATATCCACATAATATGGCCAATAATATGAGTTAGATTGATAATAATAGGAGTAATAAGTATAGTAATTGTCGTCCTATCGATCATATCCACATAATATGGCCAATAATATGAGTTAGATTGATAATAATAAGAGTAACAAGTATAGTAATTGTCTTTCTATCGATCATATAAGCATAATATGGCTAATAATATGAGTTAGATTGATAATAATAAGAGTAACAACTATAGTAATTGTCCTTCTATCAATAATATAAGCATAATATGGCTAATAATATGAGATAGGTTGATAATAATAAGAGTAATAAGTATAGTAATTGTCGTCCTATCGATCATATCCACATAATATGGCCAATAATATGAGTTAGATTGATAACAATAAGAGTAACAAGTATAGTAATTGTCCTTCTTTCGATAATATAAGCATAATATGGCCAATAATATGAGTTAGATTGATAATAATAAGAGTAATAAGTATAGTAATTGTCGTTCTATCGATCATATAAGCATAATATGGCTAATAATATGAGTTAGATTGATAATAATAAGAGTAACAGGTATAGTAATTGTCGTTCTATCGATAATATAAGCATAATATGGCTAATAATATGAGTTAGATTGATAATAATAAGAGTAATAAGTATAGTAATTGTCGTTCTATCGATCATATAAGCATAATATGGCTAATAATATGAGTTAGATTGATAATAATAAGAGTAACAAGTATAGTAATTGTCGTTCTATCGATAATATAAGCATAATATGGCTAATAATATGAGTTAGATTGATAATAGTAAGAGTAATAAGTATAGTAATTGTCGTTCTATCGATCATATCTGCATAATATGGAAATAATATGAGTTAGATTGATAATAATAAGAGTAACAAGTATAGTAATTGTCGTTCAATCGATCATATAAGCATAATATGGCTAATAATATGAGTTACATTGATAATAATAAGAGTAACAAGTATAGTAATTGTCGTTCCATCGATAATATAAGCATAATATGGCTAATAGTATGAGTTAGATTGATGATAGTAAGAGTAATAAGTATAGTAATTGTCGTTCTATCGATAATATAAGCATAATATGGCCAATAATATGAGTTAGATTGATAATAATAAGAGTAATAAGTATAGTAATTGTCTTTCTACCGATCATATAAGCATAATATGGCTAATAATATGAGTTAGATTGATAATAATAAGAGTAACAACTATAGTAATTGTCCTTCTATCAATAATATAAGCATAATATGGCTAATAATATGAGAGAGAATGATAATAATAAGAGTAATAAGTATAGTAATTGCCGTCCTATCGATCATATCCACATAATATGGCCAATAATATGAGTTAGATTGATAACAATAAGAGTAACAAGTATAGTAATTGTCTTTCTATCGATCATATAAGCATAATATGGCTAATAATATGAGTTAGATTGATAATAATAAGAGTAACAGCTATAGTAATTGTCCTTCTATCAATAATATAAGCATAATATGGCTAATAATATGAGTTAGATTGTTAATAATAAGCGTAACAAGTATAGTAATTGTCCTTCTTTCGATAATATAAGCATAATATGGCCAATAATATGAGTTAGATTGATAATAATAAGAGTAATAAGTATAGTAATTGTCGTTCTATCGATCATATAAGCATAATATGGCTAATGATATGAGTTAGATTGATAATAATAAGAGTAACAAGTATAGTAATTGTCGTTCCATCGATAATATAAGCATAATATGGCTAATAGTATGAGTTAGATTGATAATAGTAAGAGTAATAAGTATAGTAATTGTCGTTCTATCGATAATATAAGCATAATATGGCCAATAATATGAGTTAGATTGATAATAATAAGAGTAATAAGTATAGTAATTGTCGTCCTATCGATCATATCCACATAATATGGCCAATAATATGAGTTAGATTGATAATAATAAGAGTAACAAGTATAGTAATTGTCTTTCTATCGATCATATAAGCATAATATGGCTAATAATATGAGTTAGATTGATAATAGTAAGAGCAATAAGTATAGTAATTGTCGTTCAATCGATCATATAAGCATAATGTGGCTAATAATATGAGTTAGATTGATAACAGTAAGAGTAACAAGTATAGCAATTGTCGTTCTATCGATAATATAAGCATAATATGGCTAATAATATGAGTTAGATTGATAATAATAAGAGTAATGAGTATAGTAATTGTCGTCCTATCGATCATATCCACATAATATGGCCAATAATATGAGTTAGATTGATAACAATAAGAGTAATAAGTATAGTAATTGTCGTTCAATCGATCATATCCACATAATATGGCCAATAATATGAGTTAGATTGATAATAATAAGAGTAATAAGTATAGTAATTGTCGTCCTATCGATCATATCCACATAATATGGCCAATAATATGAGTTAGATTGATAATAATAAGAGTAATAAGTATAGTAATTGTCGTCCTATCGATCATATCCACATAATATGGCCAATAATATGAGTTTGATTGATAATAATAAGAGTAACAAGTATAGTAATTGTCTTTCTATCGATCATATAAGCATAATATGGCTAATAATATGAGTTAGATTGATAATAATAAGAGTAACAACTATAGTAATTGTCCTTCTATCGAATAATATAAGCATAATATGGCTAATAATATGAGTTAGATTGATAATAATAAGCGTAACAAGTATAGTAATTGTCGTTCTATCGATCATATAAGCATAATATGGCTAATAATATGTGTTCGATTGATAATAGTAAGAGTAATGAGTATAGTAATTGTCGTTCAATCGATCATATCCACATAATATGGCCAATAATATGAGTTAGATTGATAATAATAAGAGTAATAAGTATAGTAATTGTCGTCCTATCGATCATATCCACATAATATGGCCAATAATATGAGTTAGATTGATAATAATAATAGTAACAAGTATAGTAATTGTCTTTCTATCGATCATATAAGCATAATATGGCTAATAATATGAGTTAGATTGATAATAATAAGAGTAACAACTATAGTAATTGTCCTTCTATCAATAATATAAGCATAATATGGCTAATAATATGAGAGAGAATGATAATAATAAGAGTAATAAGTATAGTAATTGTCGTCCTATCGATCATATCCACATAATATGGCCAATAATATGAGTTAGATTGATAACAATAAGAGTAACAAGTATAGTAATTGTCTTTCTATCGATCATATAAGCATAATATGGCTAATAATATGAGTTAGATTGATAATAATAAGAGTAACAGCTATAGTAATTGTCCTTCTATCAATAATATAAGCATAATATGGCTAATAATATGAGTTGGATTGATAATAATAAGCGTAACAAGTATAGTAATTGTCCTTCTTTCGATAATATAAGCATAATATGGCCAATAATATGAGTTAGATTGATAATAATAAGAGTAATAAGTATAGTAATTGTCGTTCTATCGATCATATAAGCATAATATGGCTAATGATATGAGTTAGATTGATAATAATAAGAGTAACAAGTATAGTAATTGTCGTTCCATCGATAATATAAGCATAATATGGCTAATAGTATGAGTTAGATTGATAATAGTAAGAGTAATAAGTATAGTAATTGTCGTTCTATCGATAATATAAGCATAATATGGCCAATAATATGAGTTAGATTGATAATAATAAGAGTAATAAGTATAGTAATTGTCGTCCTATCGATCATATCCACATAATATGGCCAATAATATGAGTTAGATTGATAATAATAAGAGTAACAAGTATAGTAATTGTCTTTCTATCGATCATATAAGCATAATATGGCTAATAATATGAGTTAGATTGATAATAATAAGAGTAACAACTATAGTAATTGTCCTTCTATCAATAATATAAGCATAATATGGCTAATAATATGAGATAGGTTGATAATAATAAGAGTAATAAGTATAGTAATTGTCGTCCTATCGATCATATCCACATAATATGGCCAATAATATGAGTTAGATTGATAACAATAAGAGTAACAAGTATAGTAATTGTCCTTCTTTCGATAATATAAGCATAATATGGCCAATAATATGAGTTAGATTGATAATAATAAGAGTAATAAGTATAGTAATTGTCGTTCTATCGATCATATAAGCATAATATGGCTAATAATATGAGTTAGATTGATAATAATAAGAGTAACAGGTATAGTAATTGTCGTTCTATCGATAATATAAGCATAATATGGCTAATAATATGAGTTAGATTGATAATAATAAGAGTAATAAGTATAGTAATTGTCGTTCTATCGATCATATAAGCATAATATGGCTAATAATATGAGTTAGATTGATAATAATAAGAGTAACAAGTATAGTAATTGTCGTTCTATCGATAATATAAGCATAATATGGCTAATAATATGAGTTAGATTGATAATAGTAAGAGTAATAAGTATAGTAATTGTCGTTCTATCGATCATATCTGCATAATATGGAAATAATATGAGTTAGATTGATAATAATAAGAGTAACAAGTATAGTAATTGTCGTTCAATCGATCATATAAGCATAATATGGCTAATAATATGAGTTACATTGATAATAATAAGAGTAATAAGTATAGTATTTGTCGTTCTATCGATCATATAAGCATAATATGGCTAATAATATGAGTTAGATTGATAATAATAAGAGTAACAAGTACAGCAATTGCCGTTCTATCGATAATATAAGCATAATATGGCTAATAATATGAGTTAGATTGATAATAATAAGCGTAACAAGTATAGTAATTGTCGTTCTATCGATCATATAAGCATAATATGGCTAATAATATGTGTTCGATTGATAATAGTAAGAGTAATAAGTATAGTAATTGTCGTTCAATCGATCATATCCACATAATATGGCCAATAATATGAGTTAGATTGATAATAATAGGAGTAATAAGTATAGTAATTGTCGTCCTATCGATCATATCCACATAATATGGCCAATAATATGAGTTAGATTGATAATAATAAGAGTAACAAGTATAGTAATTGTCTTTCTATCGATCATATAAGCATAATATGGCTAATAATATGAGAAAGATTGATAATAATAAGAGTAACAACTATAGTAATTGTCCTTCTATCAATAATATAAGCATAATATGGCTAATAATATGAGTTAGATTGATAATAATAAGCGTAACAAGTATAGTAATTGTCCTTCTATCGATAATATAAGCATAATATGGCCAATAATATGAGTTAGATTGATAATAATAAGAGTAATAAGTATAGTAATTGTCGTTCTATCGATCATATAAGCATAATATGGCTAATAATATGAGTTAGATTGATAATAATAAGAGTAACAAGTATAGTAATTGTCGTTCCATCGATAATATAAGCATAATATGGCTAATAATATGAGTTAGATTGATAATAGTAAGAGTAATAAGTATAGTAATTGTCGTTCTATCGATAATATAAGCATAATATGGCCAATAGTATGAGTTAGATTGATAATAATAAGAGTAATAAGTATAGTAATTGTCGTCCTATCGATCATATCCACATAATATGGCCAATAATATGAGTTAGATTGATAATAATAAGAGTAACAAGTATAGTAATTGTCTTTCTATCGATCATATAAGCATAATATGGCCAATAATATGAGTTAGATTGAAAATAATAAGAGTAACAAGTATAGTAATTGTCTTTCTATCGATCATATAAGCATAATATGGCCAATAATATGAGTTTGATTGATAATAATAAGAGTAACAGCTATAGTAATTGTCCTTCTATCAATAATATAAGCATAATATGGCTAATAATATGAGTTAGATTGATAATAATAAGCGTAACAAGTATAGTAATTGTCCTTCTTTCGATAATATAAGCATAATATGGCCAATAATATGAGTTAGATTGATAATAATAAGAGTAATAAGTATAGTAATTGTCGTTCTATCGATCATATAAGCATAATATGGCTAATGATATGAGTTAGATTGATAATAATAAGAGTAACAAGTATAGTAATTGTCGTTCCATCGATAATATAAGCATAATATGGCTAATAGTATGAGTTAGATTGATGATAGTAAGAGTAAGAAGTATAGTAATTGTCGTTCTATCGATAATATAAGCATAATATGGCCAATAATATGAGTTAGATTGATAATAATAAGAGTAATAAGTATAGTAATTGTTGTCCTATCGATCATATCCACATAATATGGCCAATAATATGAGTTAGATTGATAATAATAAGAGTAACAAGTATAGTAATTGTCTTTCTATCGATCATATAAGCATAATATGGCTAATAATATGAGTTAGATTGATAATAATAAGCGTAACAAGTATAGTAATTGTCGTTCTATCGATCATATAAGCATAATATGGCTAATAATATGTGTTCGATTGATAATAGTAAGAGTAATAAGTATAGTAATTGTCGTTCTATCGATAATATAAGCATAGTATGGCTAATAATATGAGTTAGATTGATAATAATAAGAGTAATAAGTATAGTAATTGTCGTCCTATCGATCATATCCACATAATATGGCCAATAATATGAGTTAGATTGATAATAATAAGAGTAACAAGTATAGTAATTGTCTTTCTATCGATCATATAAGCATAATATGGCTAATAATATGAGTTAGATTGATAATAATAAGAGTAACAACTATAGTAATTGTCCTTCTATCAATAATATAAGCATAATATGGCTAATAATATGAGATAGGTTGATAATAATAAGAGTAATAAGTATAGTAATTGTCGTCCTATCGATCATATCCACATAATATGGCCAATAATATGAGTTAGATTGATAACAATAAGAGTAACAAGTATAGTAATTGTCCTTCTTTCGATAATATAAGCATAATATGGCCAATAATATGAGTTAGATTGATAATAATAAGAGTAATAAGTATAGTAATTGTCGTTCTATCGATCATATAAGCATAATATGGCTAATAATATGAGTTAGATTGATAATAATAAGAGTAACAGGTATAGTAATTGTCGTTCTATCGATAATATAAGCATAATATGGCTAATAATATGAGTTAGATTGATAATAATAAGAGTAATAAGTATAGTAATTGTCGTTCTATCGATCATATAAGCATAATATGGCTAATAATATGAGTTAGATTGATAATAATAAGAGTAACAAGTATAGTAATTGTCGTTCTATCGATAATATAAGCATAATATGGCTAATAATATGAGTTAGATTCATAATAGTAAGAGTAATAAGTATAGTAATTGTCGTTCTATCGATCATATCTGCATAATATGGAAATAATATGAGTTAGATTGATAATAATAAGAGTAACAAGTATAGTAATTGTCGTTCAATCGATCATATAAGCATAATATGGCTAATAATATGAGTTACATTGATAATAATAAGAGTAATAAGTATAGTATTTGTCGTTCTATCGATCATATAAGCATAATATGGCTAATAATATGAGTTAGATTGATAATAATAAGAGTAACAAGTACAGCAATTGCCGTTCTATCGATAATATAAGCATAATATGGCTAATAATATGAGTTAGATTGATAATAATAAGCGTAACAAGTATAGTAATTGTCGTTCTATCGATCATATAAGCATAATATGGCTAATAATATGTGTTCGATTGATAATAGTAAGAGTAATAAGTATAGTAATTGTCGTTCAATCGATCATATCCACATAATATGGCCAATAATATGAGTTAGATTGATAATAATAGGAGTAATAAGTATAGTAATTGTCGTCCTATCGATCATATCCACATAATATGGCCAATAATATGAGTTAGATTGATAATAATAAGAGTAACAAGTATAGTAATTGTCTTTCTATCGATCATATAAGCATAATATGGCTAATAATATGAGAAAGATTGATAATAATAAGAGTAACAACTATAGTAATTGTCCTTCTATCAATAATATAAGCATAATATGGCTAATAATATGAGTTAGATTGATAATAATAAGCGTAACAAGTATAGTAATTGTCCTTCTTTCGATAATATAAGCATAATATGGCCAATAATATGAGTTAGATTGATAATAATAAGAGTAATAAGTATAGTAATTGTCGTTCTATCGATCATATAAGCATAATATGGCTAATAATATGAGTTAGATTGATAATAATAAGAGTAACAAGTATAGTAATTGTCGTTCCATCGATAATATAAGCATAATATGGCTAATAATATGAGTTAGATTGATAATAGTAAGAGTAATAAGTATAGTAATTGTCGTTCTATCGATAATATAAGCATAATATGGCCAATAGTATGAGTTAGATTGATAATAATAAGAGTAATAAGTATAGTAATTGTCGTCCTATCGATCATATCCACATAATATGGCCAATAATATGAGTTAGATTGATAATAATAAGAGTAACAAGTATAGTAATTGTCTTTCTATCGATCATGTAAGCATAATATGGCCAATAATATGAGTTAGATTGAAAATAATAAGAGTAACAAGTATAGTAATTGTCTTTCTATCGATCATATAAGCATAATATGGCCAATAATATGAGTTTGATTGATAATAATAAGAGTAACAGCTATAGTAATTGTCCTTCTATCAATAATATAAGCATAATATGGCTAATAATATGAGTTAGAATGATAATAATAAGCGTAACAAGTATAGTAATTGTCCTTCTTTCGATAATATAAGCATAATATGGCCAATAATATGAGTTAGATTGATAATAATAAGAGTAATAAGTATAGTAATTGTCGTTCTATCGATCATATAAGCATAATATGGCTAATGATATGAGTTAGATTGATAATAATAAGAGTAACAAGTATAGTAATTGTCGTTCCATCGATAATATAAGCATAATATGGCTAATAGTATGAGTTAGATTGATGATAGTAAGAGTAATAAGTATAGTAATTGTCGTTCTATCGATAATATAAGCATAATATGGCCAATAATATGAGTTAGATTGATAATAATAAGAGTAATAAGTATAGTAATTGTCGTCCTATCGATCATATCCACATAATATGGCCAATAATATGAGTTAGATTGATAATAATAAGAGTAACAAGTATAGTAATTGTCTTTCTATCGATCATATAAGCATAATATGGCTAATAATATGAGTTAGATTGATAATAATAAGCGTAACAAGTATAGTAATTGTCGTTCTATCGATCATATAAGCATAATATGGCTAATAATATGTGTTCGATTGATAATAGTAAGAGTAATAAGTATAGTAATTGTCGTTCTATCGATAATATAAGCATAATATGGCTAATAATATGAGTTAGATTGATAATAATAAGAGTAATAAGTATAGTAATTGTCGTTCTATCGATCATATAAGCATAATATGGCTAATAATATGAGTTAGATTGATAATAATAAGAGTAACAAGTATAGTAATTGTCGTTCTATCGATAATATAAGCATAATATGGCTAATAATATGAGTTAGATTGATAATAGTAAGAGTAATAAGTATAGTAATTGTCGTTCTATCGATCATATCTGCATAATATGGAAATAATATGAGTTAGATTGATAATAATAAGAGTAACAAGTATAGTAATTGTCGTTCAATCGATCATATAAGCATAATATGGCTAATAATATGAGTTAGATTGATAATAGTAAGAGTAATAAGTATAGTAATTGTCGTTCTATCGATAATATAAGCATAATATGGCCAATAGTATGAGTTAGATTGATAATAATAAGAGTAACAAGTACAGCAATTGCCGTTCTATCGATAATATAAGCATAATATGGCTAATAATATGAGTTAGATTGATAATAATAAGCGTAACAAGTATAGTAATTGTCGTTCTATCGATCATATAAGCATAATATGGCTAATAATATGTGTTCGATTGATAATAGTAAGAGTAATAAGTATAGTAATTGTCGTTCAATCGATCATATCCACATAATATGGCCAATAATATGAGTTAGATTGATAATAATAAGAGTAACAAGTATAGTAATTGTCTTTCTATCGATCATATAAGCATAATATGGCTAATAATATGAGAAAGATTGATAATAATAAGAGTAACAACTATAGTAATTGTCCTTCTATCAATAATATAAGCATAATATGGCTAATAATATGAGTTAGATTGATAATAATAAGCGTAACAAGTATAGTAATTGTCCTTCTTTCGATAATATAAGCATAATATGGCCAATAATATGAGTTAGATTGATAATAATAAGAGTAATAAGTATAGTAATTGTCGTTCTATCGATCATATAAGCATAATATGGCTAATAATATGAGTTAGATTGATAATAATAAGAGTAACAAGTATAGTAATTGTCGTTCCATCGATAATATAAGCATAATATGGCTAATAATATGAGTTAGATTGATAATAGTAAGAGTAATAAGTATAGTAATTGTCGTTCTATCGATAATATAAGCATAATATGGCCAATAGTATGAGTTAGATTGATAATAATAAGAGTAATAAGTATAGTAATTGTCGTCCTATCGATCATATCCACATAATATGGCCAATAATATGAGTTAGATTGATAATAATAAGAGTAACAAGTATAGTAATTGTCTTTCTATCGATCATATAAGCATAATATGGCCAATAATATGAGTTAGATTGAAAATAATAAGAGTAACAAGTATAGTAATTGTCTTTCTATCGATCATATAAGCATAATATGGCCAATAATATGAGTTTGATTGATAATAATAAGAGTAACAGCTATAGTAATTGTCCTTCTATCAATAATATAAGCATAATATGGCTAATAATATGAGTTAGATTGATAATAATAAGCGTAACAAGTATAGTAATTGTCCTTCTTTCGATAATATAAGCATAATATGGCCAATAATATGAGTTAGATTGATAATAATAAGAGTAATAAGTATAGTAATTGTCGTTCTATCGATCATATAAGCATAATATGGCTAATGATATGAGTTAGATTGATAATAATAAGAGTAACAAGTATAGTAATTGTCGTTCCATCGATAATATAAGCATAATATGGCTAATAGTATGAGTTAGATTGATGATAGTAAGAGTAATAAGTATAGTAATTGTCGTTCTATCGATAATATAAGCATAATATGGCCAATAATATGAGTTAGATTGATAATAATAAGAGTAATAAGTATAGTAATTGTCGTCCTATCGATCATATCCACATAATATGGCCAATAATATGAGTTAGATTGATAATAATAAGAGTAACAAGTATAGTAATTGTCTTTCTATCGATCATATAAGCATAATATGGCTAATAATATGAGTTAGATTGATAATAATAAGCGTAACAAGTATAGTAATTGTCGTTCTATCGATCATATAAGCATAATATGGCTAATAATATGTGTTCGATTGATAATAGTAAGAGTAATAAGTATAGTAATTGTCGTTCTATCGATAATATAAGCATAATATGGCCAATAGTATGAGTTAGATTGATAATAATAAGAGTAATAAGTATAGTAATTGTCGTCCTATCGATCATATCCACATAATATGGCCAATAATATGAGTTAGATTGATAATAATAAGAGTAACAAGTATAGTAATTGTCTTTCTATCGATCATATAAGCATAATATGGCCAATAATATGAGTTAGATTGAAAATAATAAGAGTAACAAGTATAGTAATTGTCTTTCTATCGATCATATAAGCATAATATGGCCAATAATATGAGTTTGATTGATAATAATAAGAGTAACAAGTATAGTAATTGTCTTTCTATCGATCATATAAGCATAATATGGCTAATAATATGAGAAAGATTGATAATAATAAGAGTAATAAGTATAGTAATTGTCGTCCTATCGATCATATCCACATAATATGGCCAATAATATGAGTTAGATTGATAATAATAAGAGTAACAAGTATAGTAATTGTCTTTCTATCGATCATATAAGCATAATATGGCTAATAATATATGTTAGATTGATAATAAAAGGAGTAACAACTATAGTAATTGTCCTTCTATCAATAATGTAAGCATAATATGGCTAATAATATGAGTTAGATTGATAATAATAAGCGTAACAAGTATAGTAATTGTCCTTCTTTCGATAATATAAGCATAATATGGCCAATAATATGAGTTAGATTGATAATAATAAGAGTAATAAGTATAGTAATTGTCGTTCTATCGATCATATAAGCATAATATGGCTAATAATATGAGTTAGATTGATAATAATAAGAGTAACAAGTATAGTAATTGTCGTTCCATCGATAATATAAGCATAATATGGCTAATAATATGAGTTAGATTGATAATAGTAAGAGTAATAAGTATAGTAATTGTCGTTCTATCGATAATATAAGCATAATATGGCCAATAATATGAGTTAGATTGATAATAATAAGAGTAATAAGTATAGTAATTGTCGTCCTATCGATCATATCCACATAATATGGCCAATAATATGAGTTAGATTGATAATAATAAGAGTAACAAGTATAGTAATTGTCTTTCCATCGATCATATAAGCATAATATGGCTAATAATATGAGTTAGATTGATAATAATAAGAGTAACAACTATAGTAATTGTCCTTCTATCAATAATATAAGCATAATATGGCTAATAATATGAGATAGATTGATAATAATAAGAGTAATAAGTATAGTAATTGTCGTCCTATCGATCATATCCACATAATATGGCCAATAATATGAGTTAGATTGAAAATAATAAGAGTAACAAGTATAGTAATTGTCTTTCTATCGATCATATAAGCATAATATGGCTAATAATATGAGTTAGATTGATAATAATAAGAGTAACAACTATAGTAATTGTCCTTCTATCAATAATATAAGCATAATATGGCTAATAATATGAGTTAGATTGATAATAATAAGCGTAACAAGTATAGTAATTGTCCTTCTTTCGATAATATAAGCATAATATGGCCAATAATATGAGTTAGATTGATAATAATAAGAGTAATAAGTATAGTAATTGTCGTTCTATCGATCATATCTGCATAATATGGAAATAATATGAGTTAGATTGATAATAATAAGAGTAATAAGTATAGTAATTGTCGTACTATCGATCATATAAGCATAATATGGCTAATAATATGAGTTAGATTGATAATAGTAAGAGCAATAAGTATAGTAATTGTCGTTCAATCGATCATATAAGCATAATGTGGCTAATAATATGAGTTAGATTGATAACAGTAAGAGTAACAAGTATAGCAATTGTCGTTCTATCGATAATATAAGCATAATATGGCTAATAATATGAGTTAGATTGATAATAATAAGAGTAATGAGTATAGTAATTGTCGTCCTATCGATCATATCCACATAATATGGCCAATAATATGAGTTAGATTGATAACAATAAGAGTAATAAGTATAGTAATTGTCGTTCAATCGATCATATCCACATAATATGGCCAATAATATGAGTTAGATTGATAATAATAAGAGTAATAAGTATAGTAATTGTCGTTCTATCGATCATATAAGCAAAATATGGCTAATGATATGAGTTAGATTGATAATAATAAGAGTAACAAGTATAGTAATTGTCGTTCCATCGATAATATAAGCATAATATGGCTAATAGTATGAGTTAGATTGATAATAGTAAGAGTAATAAGTATAGTAATTGTCGTTCTATCGATAATATAAGCATAATATGGCCAATAATATGAGTTAGATTGATAATAATAAGAGTAATAAGTATAGTAATTGTCGTCCTATCGATCATATCCACATAATATGGCCAATAATATGAGTTAGATTGATAATAATAAGAGTAACAAGTATAGTAATTGTCTTTCTATCGATCATATAAGCATAATATGGCTAATAATATGAGTTAGATTGATAATAATAAGAGTAACAACTATAGTAATTGTCCTTCTATCAATAATATAAGCATAATATGGCTAATAATATGAGATAGGTTGATAATAATAAGAGTAATAAGTATAGTAATTGTCGTCCTATCGATCATATCCACATAATATGGCTAATAATATGAGTTAGATTGATAATAATAAGAGTAACAGGTATAGTAATTGTCGTTCTATCGATAATATAAGCATAATATGGCTAATAATATGAGTTAGATTGATAATAATAAGAGTAATAAGTATAGTAATTGTCGTTCTATCGATCATATAAGCATAATATGGCTAATAATATGAGTTAGATTGATAATAATAAGAGTAACAAGTATAGTAATTGTCGTTCTATCGATAATATAAGCATAATATGGCTAATAATATGAGTTAGATTGATAATAGTAAGAGTAATAAGTATAGTAATTGTCGTTCTATCGATCATATCTGCATAATATGGAAATAATATGAGTTAGATTGATAATAATAAGAGTAACAAGTATAGTAATTGTCGTTCAATCGATCATATAAGCATAATATGGCTAATAATATGAGTTACATTGATAATAATAAGAGTAATAAGTATAGTATTTGTCGTTCTATCGATCATATAAGCATAATATGGCTAATAATATGAGTTAGATTGATAATAATAAGAGTAACAAGTACAGCAATTGCCGTTCTATCGATAATATAAGCATAATATGGCTAATAATATGAGTTAGATTGATAATAATAAGCGTAACAAGTATAGTAATTGTCGTTCTATCGATCATATAAGCATAATATGGCTAATAATATGTGTTCGATTGATAATAGTAAGAGTAATAAGTATAGTAATTGTCGTTCAATCGATCATATCCACATAATATGGCCAATAATATGAGTTAGATTGATAATAATAGGAGTAATAAGTATAGTAATTGTCGTCCTATCGATCATATCCACATAATATGGCCAATAATATGAGTTAGATTGATAATAATAAGAGTAACAAGTATAGTAATTGTCTTTCTATCGATCATATAAGCATAATATGGCTAATAATATGAGAAAGATTGATAATAATAAGAGTAACAACTATAGTAATTGTCCTTCTATCAATAATATAAGCATAATATGGCTAATAATATGAGTTAGATTGATAATAATAAGCGTAACAAGTATAGTAATTGTCCTTCTTTCGATAATATAAGCATAATATGGCCAATAATATGAGTTAGATTGATAATAATAAGAGTAATAAGTATAGTAATTGTCGTTCTATCGATCATATAAGCATAATATGGCGAATAATATGAGTTAGATTGATAATAATAAGAGTAACAAGTATAGTAATTGTCGTTCCATCGATAATATAAGCATAATATGGCTAATAATATGAGTTAGATTGATAATAGTAAGAGTAATAGGTATAGTAATTGTCGTTCTATCGATAATATAAGCATAATATGGCCAATAGTATGAGTTAGATTGATAATAATAAGAGTAATAAGTATAGTAATTGTCGTCCTATCGATCATATCCACATAATATGGCCAATAATATGAGTTAGATTGATAATAATAAGAGTAACAAGTATAGTAATTGTCTTTCTAT
>NW_027474544.1:0-37352 GCF_050947335.1 Megachile rotundata
TCGATAGAACGACAATTACTATACTTATTACTCTTATTATTATCAATCTAAATCATATTATTCGCCATATTATGCTTATATGATCGATAGAACGACAATTACTATACTTATTACTCTTATTATTATCAATCTAAATAATATTATTAACCATATTATGCTTATATGATCGATAGAACGACAATTACTATACTTATTACTCTTATTATTACCAATCTAAATCATATTATTCGCCATATTATGCTTATATGATCGATAGAACGACAATTACTATACTTATTACTCTTATTATTATCAATCTAAATAATATTATTAACCATATTATGCTTATATGATCGATAGAACGACAATTACTATACTTATTACTCTTATTATACCAATCTAAATCATATTATTCGCCATTTTATGCTTATATGATCGATAGAACGACAATTACTATACTTATTACTCTTATTGTTATCAATCTAATTCATATTATTAGCCATATTATGCTTATATGATCGATAGAACGACAATTAATATAATTATTACTCTTATTATTATCAATCTAAACTCATATTATTAGCCACATTATGCATATATGATCGATAGACCGGCAATTACTATACTTAGTACTCTTAACTGTTATCAATCTAACTCATATTATTAGCGATATTATGCTTATATGATCGATAGAACGACAATTACTATACTTATTACTCTTATTATTATCAATCTAACTCTTATTATAGCCATATTATGCTTATATGATCGATAGAACGACAATTACAATACTTATTACTCTTACTAATATCAAATCTAAATCATATTACTCGCCATATTATGCTTATATGGTCGATAGAACGACAATTACTATACTTATTACTCTTATTATTATCAATCTAAATCATATTATTCGCCATATTATGCTTATATGATCGATAGAACGACAATTACTATACTTATTACTCTTATTATTATCAATCTAATTCATATTATTAGCCAGATTATGCATATTTGATCCATAGAACGACTATTACTATACCAATTACTCTTATTAATATCAATCTAACTCATATTATTCGCCATATTATGCTTATATGGTCGATAGAACGGCAATTACTATATTTATTACTCTTATTATTATCAATCTGACTCATATTATTAGCCATATTATGCTTCCATGGTCGATGGAACGACAATTACTATACTTATTAGTCATATTATTATTAATCTAACTCATATTAGTAACCATATTATGCAGATATGATCGATAGAACGACAATTACTATACCTATTTCTCTTATTAATACAATCTAACTCATATTATTAGCCATATTATGATTATATGATCGATGGAACGACAATTACTATACTTATTACTCTTATTATTATCAATCTATCTCATATTATTAGCCATATTATGCTTCCATGGTCGATAGAACGACAATTACTATACTTATTAATCATATTATTATTAAATCTAAACTCATATTAGTAACCATATTATGCTTATATGGTCGATTGAACGGCAATTTCTATACTTATTACTCTTATTATATCAATCTAACTCATATTATTAGCCATATTATGCTTCCATGATCGATAGAACGACAATTACTATACTTTTTACTGTTATTATTATCAATCTAACTCATATTATTAGCCATATTATGCTTATATGATCGATAGAACGACAATTATTATACTTATTACACTCATTACTATTAATCTAACTCATATTATTGACCATATTGTGCAGATATGATCGATAGAACGACAATTACTATACATATTACTCTTATTATTATCAATCTAAATCATATTATTCGCCATATTATGCTTATATGATCGATAGAACGGCAATTACTATACTTATTACTTTTATTATTATCAATCTAATTCATATTATAGGCATATTATGGTTATATGATCGATAGAACGACAATTACTATACTTATTACTCTTATTATTATCAAGCTAACTCATATTATTATCCATATTATGCTTATATGATCGATAGAACGACAAATTATATACTTATTACTCTTATTATTATAAATCTAACTCATATTATTAGCCACATTATGCATATATGATCGATAGAACGACAATTACTATACTTATTTCTGTTATTATTCTCAATCTAACTCATATTATTAGCCATATTATGCTTATATGATGCGATAGAACGACAATTACTATACTTATTACTCTTATTATTATCAATCTAAATCATATTATTCGCCATATTATGCTTATATGATCGATAGAACGGCAATTACTATACTTATTACTGTTATTATTCTCAATCTAACTCATATTATTAGCCATATTATGCTTATATGATCGATAGAACGACAATTACTATACTTATTACTCTTATTATTATCAATCTAATTCATATTATTAGCCATATTATGCTTATATGATCGTTAGAACGTCAATTACTATACTTATACTCTTATTATCAAGCTAACTCATATTATTAACATATTATGCTAATATGATCGATAGGACGACAATTACAATACTTATTACACTCAGTATTATCAATCTAACTCTATTATTAACCATATAATGCAGATATGATCGATAGCACGACATTTACTATACTTACTACTCTTATTATTATCAATCTAACTCATATCATTAGCCATATTATGCTTAAATGATCGATAGAACGACAATTACTATACTCATTACTCTTATTATTATCAATCTAACTCATATTATTAGCCATATTATGCTTATATGATCGATAGAACGAGAATTACTATACTTATTACTCTTATTATTATCAATCTAACTCATATTATTAGCCATATTATGCATGCATGATCGACAGAACGACAATTACTATACTTACTACATTATCAATCTAAATCATATTATTCGCCATATTATGCTTATATGATCGATAGAACGACCATTACTATACTTATTACTCTTATTATTACCAGTCTAAATCATATTATTCGCCATATTATGCTTATATGATCGATAGAACGACAATTACTGTACTTATTAATCTTACTATTATCAATCTAATTCATATTATTAGCCATATTGTGCTTATATGATCGATAGAACGACAATTAATATAATTATTACTCTTATTATTATCAATCTAACTCATATTATTAGCCACATTATGCATATATGATCGATAGACCGGCAATTACTATACTTAGTACTCTTATTGTTATCAATCTAACTCATATTATTAGCGATATTATGCTTATATGATCGATAGAACGACAATTACTATACTTATTACTCTTATTATTATCAATCTAATTCATATTATTAGCCATATTATGCTTATATGATCGATAGAACGACAATTAATATACTTATTACTCTTATTATTATCAATCTAAATCATATTATTCGCCATATTATGCTTATATGATCGATAGAACGACAATTACTATACTTATTACTCTTATTATTATCAATCTAAATAATATTATTAACCATATTATGCTTATATGATCGATAGAACGACAATTACTATACTTATTACTCTTATTATTATCAATCTAATTCATATTATTAGCCAGATTATGCATATTTGATCCATAGAACGACAATTACTATACCTATTACTCTTATTAATATCAATCTAACTCATATTATTCGCCATATTATGCTTATATGGTCGATAGAACGGCAATTACTATATTTATTACTCTTATTATTATCAATCTAACTCATATTATTAGCCATATTATGCTTCCATGGTCGATGGAACGACAATTACTATACTTATTAGTCATATTATTATTAATCTAACTCATATTAGTAACCATATTATGCAGATATGATCGATAGAACGACAATTACTATACCTATTTCTCTTATTAATACAATCTAACTCATATTATTAGCCATATTATGATTATATGATCGATGGAACGACAATTACTATACTTATTACTCTTATTATTATCAATCTATCTCATATTATTAGCCATATTATGCTTCCATGGTCGATAGAACGACAATTACTATACTTATTAATCATATTATTATTAATCTAACTCATATTAGTAACCATATTATGCTTATATGGTCGATTGAACGGCAATTTCTATACTTATTACTCTTATTATTATCAATCTAACTCATATTATTAGCCATATTATGCTTCCATGATCGATAGAACGACAATTACTATACTTATTACTGTTATTATTATCAATCTAACTCATATTATTAGCCATATTATGCTTATATGATCGATAGAACGACAATTACTATACTTATTACACTCATTACTATTAATCTAACTCATATTATTGACCATATTGTGCAGATATGATCGATAGAACGACAATTACTATACATATGACTCTTATTATTATCAATCTAAATCATATTATTCGCCATATTATGCTTATATGATCGATAGAACGGCAATTACTATACTTATTACTTTTATTATTATCAATCTAATTCATATTATTAGGCATATTATGGTTATATGATCGATAGAACGACAATTACTATACTTATTACTCTTATTATTATCAAGCTAACTCATATTATTATCCATATTATGCTTATATGATCGATAGAACGACAATTAATATACTTATTACTCTTATTATTATCAATCTAACTCATATTATTAGCCACATTATGCATATATGATCGATAGAACGACAATTACTATACTTATTTCTGTTATTATTCTCAATCTAACTCATATTATTAGCCATATTATGCTTATATGATCGATAGAACGGCAATTACTATACTTATTACTCTTATTATTATCAATCTAAATCATATTATTCGCCATATTATGCTTATATGATCGATAGAACGGCAATTACTATACTTATTACTTTTATTATTATCAATCTAATTCATATTATTAGGCATATTATGGTTATATGATCGATAGAACGACAATTACTATACTTATTACTCTTATTATTATCAAGCTAACTCATATTATTATCCATATTATGCTTATATGATCGATAGAACGACAATTAATATACTTATTACTCTTATTATTATCAATCTAACTCATATTATTAGCCACATTATGCATATATGATCGATAGAACGACAATTACTATACTTATTACTGTTATTATTCTCAATCTAACTCATATTATTAGCCATATTATGCTTATATGATCGATAGAACGACAATTACTATACTTATTACTCTTATTATTATCAATCTAATTCATATTATTAGCCATATTATGCTTATATGATCGTTAGAACGACAATTACTATACTTATTACTCTTATTATTATCAAGCTAACTCATATTATTAACAATATTATGCTAATATGATCGATAGGACGACAATTACTATACTTATTACACTCAGTATTATCAATCTAACTCATATTATTAACCATATAATGCAGATATGATCGATAGCACGACATTTACTATACTTACTACTCTTATTATTATCAATCTAACTCATATCATTAGCCATATTATGCTTAAATGATCGATAGAACGACAATTACTATACTCATTACTCTTATTATTATCAATCTAACTCATATTATTAGCCATATTATGCTTATATGATCGATAGAACGAGAATTACTATACTTATTACTCTTATTATTATCAATCTAACTCATATTATTAGCCATATTATGCATGCATGATCGACAGAACGACAATTACTATACTTACTACATTATCAATCTAAATTATATTATTCGCCATATTATGCTTATATGATCGATAGAACGACAATTACTATACTTATTACTCTTATTATTATCAATCTAATTCATATTATTAGCCATATTATGCTTATATGATCGATAGAACGACAATTACTATACTTATTACTCTTATTATTATCAAGCTAACTCATATTATTATCCATATTATGCTTATATGATCGATAGAATGACAATTACTATACTTACTACTCTTATTATTATCAATCTAATTCATATTATTAGCCATATTATGCTTATATGATCGATAGAACGACAATTACTCTACTTATTACTCTTATTATTATCAAGCTAACTCATATTATTATCCATATTATGCTTATATGATCGATAGAACGACCATTACTATACTTATTACTCTTATTATTACCAGTCTAAATCATATTATTCGCCATATTATGCTTATATGATCGATAGAACAACAATTACTGTACTTATTACTCTTACTATTATCAATCTAATTCATATTATTAGCCATATTGTGCTTACATGATCGATAGAACGACAATTAATATACTTATTACTCTTATTACTATCAATCTAATTCATATTATTAACCATATTATGCAGATATGATCGATAGAACGACAATCACTATACTTATTACTCTTATTATTATCAATCTAACTCATATTATTAGCCATATTATGCTTATATGATCGATAGAACGACAATTACTATACTTATTACTCTTATTATTATCAATCTAAATCATATTACTCGCCATATTATGCTTATATGGTCGATAGAACGACAATTACTATACTTATTACTCTTATTATTATCAATCTAAATCATATTATTCGCCATATTATGCTTCCATGGTCGATAGAACGACAATTACTATACTTATTAATCATATTATTATTAATCTAACTCATATTAGTAACCATATTATGCTTATATGGTCGATTGAACGGCAATTTCTATACTTATTACTCTTATTATTATCAATCTAACTCATATTATTAGCCATATTATGCTTCCATGATCGATAGAACGACAATTACTATACTTATTACTGTTATTATTATCAATCTAACTCATATTATTAGCCATATTATGCTTATATGATCGATAGAACGACAATTACTATACTTATTACACTCATTACTATTAATCTAACTCATATTATTGACCATATTGTGCAGATATGATCGATAGAACGACAATTACTATACATATTACTCTTATTATTATCAATCTAAATCATATTATTCGCCATATTATGCTTATATGATCGATAGAACGGCAATTACTATACTTATTACTTTTATTATTATCAATCTAATTCATATTATTAGGGATATTATGGTTATATGATCGATAGAACGACAATTACTATACTTATTACTCTTATTATTATCAAGCTAACTCATATTATTATCCATATTATGCTTATATGATCGATAAAACGGCAATTACTATACATACTATTCTTATTATTATTAATCTAACTCATATTATTAACCATATTATGCAGATATGATCGATAGAACGACAATTACTATACCTATTACTCTTATTAATACAATCTAACTCATATTATTCGCCATATTATGCTTATATTGTCGATAGAACGGCAATTACTATATTTATTACTCTTATTATTATCAAACTAATTCATATTATTAGCCATATTATGCTTCCATGGTCGATAGAACGACAATTACTATACTTATTAGTCATATTATTATTAATCTAACTCATATTAGTAAACATATTATGCAGATATGATCGATAGAACGACAATTACTATACCTATTTCTCTTATTAATATCAATCTAACTCATATTATTAGCCATATTATGCTTATATGATCGATAGAACGACAATTACTGTACTTATTACTCTTACTATTATCAATCTAATTCATATTATTAGCCATATTATGCTTATATGATCGATAGAACGACAATTACTCTACTTATTACTCTTATTATTATCAAGCTAACTCATATTATTATCCATATTATGCTTATATGATCGATAGAACGACCATTACTATACTTATTACTCTTATTATTACCAGTCTAAATCATATTATTCGCCATATTATGCTTATATGATCGATAGAACGACAATTACTGTACTTATTACTCTTACTATTATCAATCTAATTCATATTATTAGCCATATTGTGCTTATATGATCGATAGAACGACAATTAATATACTTATTACTCTTATTACTATCAATCTAATTCATATTATTAACCATATTATGCAGATATGATCGATAGAACGACAATCACTATACTTATTACTCTTATTATTATCAATCTAACTCATATTATTAGCCATATTATGCTTATATGATCGATAGAACGACAATTACTATACTTATTACTCTTATTATTATCAATCTAAATCATATTACTCGCCATATTATGCTTATATGATCGATAGAACGACAATTACTATACTTATTACTCTTATTATTACCAATCTAAATCATATTATTCGCCATATTATGCTTATATGATCGATAGAATGACAATTACTATACTTATTACTCTTATTATTATCAATCTAAACAATATTATTAACCATATTATGCTTATATGATCGATAGAACGACAATTACTCTACTTATTACTCTTATTATTACCAATCTAAATCATATTATTCGCCATATTATGCTTATATGATCGATAGAACGACAATTACTATACTTATTACTCTTATTGTTATCAATCTAATTCATATTATTAGCCATATTATGCTTATATGATCGATAGAACGACAATTAATATACTTATTACTCTTATTATTATCAATCTAACTCATATTATTAGCCACATTATGCATATATGATCGATAGACCGGCAATTACTATACTTAGTACTCTTATTGTTATCAATCTAACTCATATTATTAGCGATATTATGCTTATATGATCGATAGAACGACAATTAATATACTTATTACTCTTATTATTATCAATCTAAATCATATTATTCGCCATATTATGCTTATATGATCGATAGAACGACAATTACTATACCTATTACTCTTATTAATACAATCTAACTCATATTATTAGCCATATTATGATTATATGATCGATGGAACGACAATTACTATACTTATTACTCTTATTATTATCAATCTATCTCATATTATTAGCCATATTATGCTTCCATAGTCGATAGAACGAGAATTACTATACTTATTAATCATATTATTATTAATCTAACTCATATTAGTAACCATATTATGCTTATATGGTCGATAGAACGGCAATTTCTATACTTATTACTCTTATTATTATCAATCTAACTCATATTATTAGCCATATTATGCTTCCATGATCGATAGAACGACAATTACTATACTTATTACTGTTATTATTATCAATCTAACTCATATTATTAGCCATATTATGCTTATATGATCGATAGAACGACAATTACTATACTTATTACACTCATTACTATTAATCTAACTCATATTATTGACCATATTGTGCAGATATGATCGATAGAACGACAATTACTATACATATTACTCTTATTATTATCAATCTAAATCATATTATTCGCCATATTATGCTTATATGATCGATAGAACGGCAATTACTATACTTATTACTTTTATTATTATCAATCTAATTCATATTATTAGGCATATTATGCTTATATGGTCGACAGAACGACAATTACTATACTTATTACTCTTATTATTATCAATCTAAATCATATTATTCGCCATATTATGCTTATATGATCGATAGAACGACAATTACTATACTTATTACTCTTATTACTATCAATCTAAATAATATTATTAACCATGTTATGCTTATATGATCGATAGAACGACAATTACTATACGTATTACTCTTATTATTATCAATCTAATTCATATTATTAGCCATATTATGCTTATATGATCGATAGAACGACAATTAATATACTTATTACTCTTATTATTATCAATCTAAATCATATTATTAGCCAGATTATGCATATTTGATCCATAGAACGACAATTACTATACCTATTACTCTTATTAATATCAATCTAACTCATATTATTGGCCATATTATGCTTATATGGTCGATAGAACGGCAATTACTATATTTATTACTGTTATTATTATCAATCTAACTCATATTATTAGCCATATTATGCTTCCATGGTCGATAGAACGACATTTACTATACTTATTAGTCATATTATTATTAATCTAACTCATATTAGTTACCATATTATGCAGATATGATCGATGGAACGACAATTACTATACTTATTACTCTTATTATTATCAATCTATCTCATATTATTAGCCATATTATGCTTCCATGGTCGATAGAACGACAATTACTATACTTATTACTGTTATTATTATCAATATAACTCATATTATTAGCCATATTATGCTTATATGATCGATAGAACGACAATTACTATACTTATTACACTCATTACTATTAATCTAACTCATATTATTGACCATATTGTGCAGATATGATCGATAGAACGACAATTACTATACATATTACTCTTATTATTATCAATCTAAATCATATTATTCGCCATATTATGCTTATATGATCGATAGAACGGCAATTACTATACTTATTACTTTTATTATTATCAATCTAATTCATATTATTAGGCATATTATGCTTATATGATCGATAGAACGACAATTACTATACTTATTACTCTTATTATTATCAAGCTAACTCATATTATTATCCATATTATGCTTATATGATCGATAGAACGACAATTAATATACTTATTACTCTTATTATTATCAATCTAACTCATATTATTAGCCACATTATGCATATATGATCGATAGAACGACAATTACTATACTTATTACTGTTATTATTCTCAATCTAACTCATATTATTGGCCATATTATGCTTATATGATCGCTAGAACGACAATTACTATACTTATTACACTCATTACTATTAATCTAACTCATATTATTAGCCATATTATGCTTATATGAACGATAGAACGACAATTAATATACTTATTAATCATATTATTATTAATCTAACTCATATTAGTAACCATATTATGCAGATATGATCGATAGAACGACAATTACTATACCTATTACTCTTATTAATACAATCTAACTCATATTATTCGCCATATTATGCTTATATTGTCGATAGAACGGCAATTACTATATTTATTACTCTTATTATTATCAATCTAATTCATATTATTAGCCATATTATGCTTCCATGGTCGATAGAACGACAATTACTATACTTATTAGTCATATTATTATTAATCTAACTCATATTAGTAACCATATTATGCAGATATGATCGATAGAACGACAATTACTATACCTATTTCTCTTATTAATATCAATCTAACTCATATTATTAGCCATATTATGCTTATATGATCGATAGAACGACAATTACTATATTTATTACTCTTATTATTATCAATCTAACTCATATTATTAGCCATATTATGCTTCCATGGTCGATAGAACGACAATTACTATACTTATTAATCATATTATTATTAATCTAACTCATATTAGTAACCATATTATGCAGATATGATCGATAGAACGACAATTACTATACCTATTACTCTTATTAATATCAATCTAACTCATATTATTCGCCATATTATGCTTATATGGTCGATAGAACGGCAATTACTATATTTATTACTGTTATTATTATCAATCTAACTCATATTATTAGCCATATTATGCTTCCATGGTCGATAGAACGACATTTACTATACTTATTAGTCATATTATTATTAATCTAACTCATATTAGTTACCATATTATGCAGATATGATCGATGGAACGACAATTACTATACTTATTACTCTTATTATTATCAATCTATCTCATATTATTAGCCATATTATGCTTCCATGGTCGATAGAACGACAATTACTATACTTATTACTGTTATTATTATCAATATAACTCATGTTATTAGCCATATTATGCTTATATGATCGATAGAACGACAATTACTATACTTATTACACTCATTACTATTAATCTAACTCATATTATTGACCATATTGTGCAGATATGATCGATAGAACGACAATTACTATACATATTACTCTTATTATTATCAATCTAAATCATATTATTCGCCATATTATGCTTATATGATCGATAGAACGGCAATTACTATACTTATTACTTTTATTATTATCAATCTAATTCATATTATTAGGCATATTATGCTTATATGATCGATAGAACGACAATTACTATACTTATTACTCTTATTATTATCAAGCTAACTCATATTATTATCCATATTATGCTTATATGATCGATAGAACGACAATTAATATACTTATTACTCTTATTATTATCAATCTAACTCATATTATTAGCCACATTATGCATATATGATCGATAGAACGACAATTACTATACTTATTACTGTTATTATTCTCAATCTAACTCATATTATTGGCCATATTATGCTTATATGATCGCTAGAACGACAATTACTATACTTATTACACTCATTACTATTAATCTAACTCATATTATTAGCCATATTATGCTTATATGAACGATAGAACGACAATTAATATACTTATTAATCATATTATTATTAATCTAACTCATATTAGTAACCATATTATGCTTATATGATCGATAGAACGACAATTACTATACCTATTACTCTTATTAATACAATCTAACTCATATTATTCGCCATATTATGCTTATATTGTCGATAGAACGGCAATTACTATATTTATTACTCTTATTATTATCAATCTAATTCATATTATTAGCCATATTATGCTTCCATGGTCGATAGAACGACAATTACTATACTTATTAGTCATATTATTATTAATCTAACTCATATTAGTAAACATATTATGCAGATATGATCGATAGAACGACAATTACTATACCTATTTCTCTTATTAATATCAATCTAACTCATATTATTAGCCATATTAAGCTTATATGATCGATAGAACGACAATTACTATATTTATTACTCTTATTATTATCAATCTAACTCATATTATTAGCCATATTATGCTTCCATGGTCGATAGAACGACAATTACTATACTTATTAATCATATTATTATTAATCTAACTCATATTAGTAACCATATTATGCTTATATGGTCGATAGAACGGCAATTTCTATACTTATTACTCTTATTATTATCAATCTAACTCATATTATTAGCCATATTATGCTTCCATGGTCGATAGAACGACAATTACTATACTTATTACTGTTATTATTATCAATCTAACTCATATTATTAGCCATATTATGCTTATATGATCGATAGAACGACAATTACTATACTTATTACACTCATTACTATTAATCTAACTCATATTATTGACCATATTGTGCAGATATGATCGATAGAACGACAATTACTATACATATTACTCTTATTATTATCAATCTAAATCATATTATTCGCCATATTATGCTTATATGATCGATAGAACGGCAATTACTATACTTATTACTCTTATTATTATCAATCTAAATCATATTATTCGCCATATTATGCTTATATGGTCGATAGAACGGCAATTACTATATTTATTACTCTTATTATTATCAATCTAACTCATATTATTAGCCATATTATGCTTCCATGGTCGATAGAACGACAATTACTATACTTATTAGTCATATTGTTATTAATCTAACTCATATTAGTAACCATATTATGCAGATATGATCGATAGAACGACAATTAATATACTTATTACTCTTATTATTATCAATCTAAATCATATTATTCGCCATATTATGCTTATATGATCGATAGAACGACAATTACTATACTTATTACTCTTATTATTATCAATCTAAATAATATTATTAACCATATTATGCTTATATGATCGATAGAACGACAATTACTATACTTATTACTCTTATTACTATCAATCTAATTCATATTATTAGCCAGATTATGCATATTTGATCCATAGAACGACAATTACTATACCTATTACTCTTATTAATATCAATCTAACTCATATTATTCGCCATATTATGCTTATATGGTCGATAGAACGGCAATTACTATATTTATTACTCTTATTATTATCAATCTAACTCATATTATTAGCCATATTATGCTTCTATGGTCGATGGAACGACAATTACTATACTTATTAGTCATATTATTATTAATCTAACTCATATTAGTAACCATATTATGCAGATATGATCGATAGAACGACAATTACTATACCTATTTCCCTTATTAATATCAATCTAACTCATATTATTAGCCATATTATGCTTATATGATCGATAGAACGACAATTACTATATTTATTACTCTTATTATTCTCAATCTAACTCATATTATTAGCCATATTATGCTTCCATGGTCGATAGAACGACAATTGCTATACTTATTAATCATATTATTATTAATCTAACTCATATTAGTAACCATATTATGCAGATATGATGGATAGAACGACAATTACTATACCTATTACTCTTATTAATACAATCTAACTCATATTATTAGCCATATTATGATTATATGATCGATGGAACGACAATTACTATACTTATTACTCTTATTATTATCAATCTATCTCATATTATTAGCCATATTATGCTTCCATGGTCGATAGAACGACAATTACTATACTTATTAATCATATTATTATTAATCTAACTCATATTAGTAACCATATTATGCTTATATGGTCGATTGAACGGCAATTTCTATACTTATTACTCTTATTATTATCAATCTAACTCATATTATTAGCCATATTATGCTTCCATGATCGATAGAACGACAATTATTATACTTATTACTGTTATTATTATCAATCTAACTCATATTATTAGCCATATTATGCTTATATGATCGATAGAACGACAATTACTATACTTATTACACTCATTACTATTAATCTAACTCATATTATTGACCATATTGTGCAGATATGATCGATAGAACGACAATTACTATACATATTACTCTTATTATTATCAATCTAAATCATATTATTCGCCATATTATGCTTATATGATCGATAGAACGGCAATTACTATACTTATTACTTTTATTATTATCAATCTAATTCATATTATTAGGCATATTATGGTTATATGATCGATAGAACGACAATTACTATACTTATTACTCTTATTATTATCAAGCTAACTCATATTATTATCCATATTATGCTTATATGATCGATAGAACGACAATTAATATACTTATTACTCTTATTATTATCAATCTAACTCATATTATTAGCCACATTATGCATATATGATCGATAGAACGACAATTACTATACTTATTACTGTTATTATTCTCAATCTAATTCATATTATTAGCCATATTATGCTTATATGATCGATAGAACGACAATTACTATACTTATTACTCTTATTATTATCAAGCTAACTCATATTATTATCCATATTATGCTTATATGATCGATAGAACGACCATTACTATACTTATTACTCTTATTATTCCCAATCTAAATCATATTATTCGCCATATTATGCTTATATGATCGATAGAACGACAATTACTGTACTTATTACTCTTACTATTATCAATCTAATTCATATTATTAGCCATATTATGCTTATATGATCGATAGAACGACAATTAATATACTTATTACTCTTATTACTATCAGCTAATTCATATTATTAGCCATATTATGCTTATATGATCGATAGAACGACAATTACTATACTTATTACTCTTATTATTATCAAGCTAACTCATATTATTATCCATATTATGCTTATATGATCGATAAAACGGCAATTACTATACGTACTATTCTTATTATTATTAATCTAACTCATATTATTAACCATATTATGCAGATATGATCGATAGAACGACAATTACTATACTTATTACTCTTATTATTATCAATCTAAATCATATTACTCGCCATATTATGCTTATATGGTCGATAGAACGACAATTACTATACTTATTACTCTTATTATTATCAATCTAAATCATATTATTCGCCATATTATGCTTATATGATCGATAGAACGACAATTACTATACTTATTACTCTTATTATTATCAATCTAAATAATATTATTAACCATATTATGCTTATATGATCGATAGAACGACAATTACTATACTTATTACTCTTATTATTACCAATCTAAATCATATTATTCGCCATATTATGCTTATATGATCGATAGAACGACAATTACTATACTTATTACTCTTATTGTTATCAATCTAATTCATATTATTAGCCATATTATGCTTATATGATCGATAGAACGACAATTAATATGCTTATTACTCTTATTATTATCAATCTGACTCATATTATTAGCCACATTATGCATATATGATCGATAGACCGGCAATTACTATACTTAGTACTCTTATTGTTATCAATCTAACTCATATTATTAGCGATATTATGCTTATATGATCGATAGAACGACAATTACTATACTTATTACTCTTATTATTATCAATCTAATTCATATTATTAGCCATATTATGCTTATATGATCGATAGAACGACAATTAATATACTTATTACTCTTATTATTATCAATCTAAATCATATTATTCGCCATAATATGCTTATATGATCGATAGAACGACAATTACTATACTTATTACTCTTATTATTATCAATCTAAATAATATTATTAACCATATTATGCTTATATGATCGATAGAACGACAATTACTATACTTATTACTCTTATTATTATCAATCTAATTCATATTATTAGCCAGATTATGCATATTTGATCCATAGAACGACAATTACTATACCTATTACTCTTATTAATATCAATCTAACTCATATTATTCGCCATATTATGCTTATATGGTCGATAGAACGGCAATTACTATATTTATTACTCTTATTATTATCAATCTAACTCATATTATTAGCTATATTATGCTTCCATGGTCGATAGAACGACATTTACTATACTTATTAGTCATATTATTATTAATCTAACTCATATTAGTAACCATATTATGCAGATATGATCGATAGAACGACAATTACTATACCTATTTCTCTTATTAATATCAATCTAACTCATATTATTAGCCATATTATGCTTATATGATCGATAGAACGACAATTACTATATTTATTACTCTTATTATTATCAATCTAACTCATATTATTCGCCATATTATGCTTCCATGGTCGATAGAACGACAATTACTATACTTATTAATCATATTATTATTAACCTAACTCATATTAGTAACCATATTATGCAGATATGATCGATGGAACGACAATTACTATACTTATTACTCTTATTATTATCAAGCTAACTCATATTATTATCCATATTATGCTTATATGATCGATAGAACGACAATTAATATACTTATTACTCTTATTATTATCAATCTAACTCATATTATTAGCCATATTATGCTTACATGATGGATAGAACGACAATTACTATACTTATTACTCTTATTATTATCAATCTAAATCATATTACTCGCCATATTATGCTTATATGGTCGATAGAACGACAATTACTATACTTATTACTCTTATTATTATCAATCTAAATCATATTATTCGCCATATTATGCTTATATGATCGATAGAACGACAATTACTATACTTATTACTCTTATTATTATCAATCTAAATAATATTATTAACCATATTATGCTTATATGATCGATAGAACGACAATTACTATACTTATTACTCTTATTATTATCAATCTAATTCATATTATTAGCCAGATTATGCATATTTGATCCATAGAACGACAATTACTATACCTATTACTCTTATTAATATCAATCTAACTCATATTATTCGCCATATTATGCTTATATGGTCGATAGAACGGCAATTACTATATTTATTACTCTTATTATTATCAATCTAACTCATATTATTAGCCATATTATGCTTCCATGGTCGATAGAACGACATTTACTATACTTATTAGTCATATTATTATTAATCTAACTCATATTAGTAACCATATTATGCAGATATGATCGATAGAACGACAATTACTATACCTATTTCTCTTATTAATATCAATCTAACTCATATTATTAGCCATATTATGCTTATATGATCGATAGAACGACAATTACTATATTTATTACTCTTATTATTATCAATCTAACTCATATTATTAGCCATATTATGCTTCCATGGTCGATAGAACGACAATTACTATACTTATTAATCATATTATTATTAACCTAACTCATATTAGTAACCATATTATGCAGATATGATCGATGGAACGACAATTACTATACTTATTACTCTTATTATTATCAAGCTAACTCATATTATTATCCATATTATGCTTATATGATCGATAGAACGACAATTAATATACTTATTACTCTTATTATTATCAATCTAACTCATATTATTAGCCATATTATGCTTATATGATCGATAGAACGACAATTACTATACTTATTACTCTTATTATTATCAATCTAAATCATATTACTCGCCATATTATGCTTATATGGTCGATAGAACGACAATTACTATACTTATTACTCTTATTACTATCAATCTAAATCATATTATTCGCCATATTATGCTTATATGATCGATAGAACGACAATTACTATACTTATTACTCTTATTATTATCAATCTAACTCATATTATTAACCATATTATGCTTCCATGGTCGATGGAACGACAATTACTATACTTATTAGTCATATTATTATTAATCTAACTCATATTAGTAACCATATTATGCAGATATGATCGATAGAACGACAATTACTATACCTATTTCTCTTATTAATATCAATCTAACTCATATTATTAGCCATATTATGCTTATATGATCGATAGAACGACAATTACTATATTTATTACTCTTATTATTCTCAATCTAACTCATATTATTAGCCATATTATGCTTCCATGGTCGATAGAACGACAATTACTATACTTATTAATCATATTATTATTAATCTAACTCATATTAGTAACCATATTATGCAGATATGATCGATAGAACGACAATTACTACACCTATTACTCTTATTAATACAATCTAACTCATATTATTAGCCATATTATGATTATATGATCGATGGAACGACAATTACTATACTTATTACACTTATTATTATCAATCTATCTCATATTATTAGCCATATTATGCTTCCATGGTCGATGGAACGACAATTACTATACTTATTAGTCATATTATTATTAATCTAACTCATATTAGTAACCATATTATGCAGATATGATCGATAGAACGACAATTACTATACCTATTTCTCTTATTAATATCAATCTAACTCATATTATTAGCCATATTATGCTTATATGATCGATAGAACGACAATTACTATATTTATTACTCTTATTATTCTCAATCTAACTCATATTATTAGCCATATTATGCTTCCATGGTCGATAGAACGACAATTACTATACTTATTAATCATATTATTATTAACCTAACTCATATTAGTAACCATATTATGCAGATATGATCGATGGAACGACAATTACTATACTTATTACTCTTATTATTATCAATCTATCTCATATTATTAGCCATATTATGCTTCCATGGTCGATAGAACGACAATTACTATACTTATTACTGTTATTATTATCAATATAACTCATATTATTAGCCATATTATGCTTATATGATCGATAGAACGACAATTACTATACTTATTACACTCATTACTATTAATCTAACTCATATTATTGACCATATTGTGCAGATATGATCGATAGAACGACAATTACTATACATATTACTCTTATTATTATCAATCTAAATCATATTATTCGCCATATTATGCTTATATGATCGATAGAACGGCAATTACTATACTTATTACTTTTATTATTATCAATCTAATTCATATTATTAGGCATATTATGCTTATATGATCGATAGAACGACAATTACTATACTTATTACTCTTATTATTATCAAGCTAACTCATATTATTATCCATATTATGCTTATATGATCGATAGAACGACAATTACTATACCTATTTCTCTTATTATTATCAATCTAACTCATATTATTAGCCATATTATGCTTATATGATCGATAGAACGACAATTACTATATTTATTACTCTTATTATTATCAATCTAACTCATATTATTAGCCATATTATGCTTCCATGGTCGATAGAACGACAATTACTATACTTATTAATCATATTATTATTAATCTAACTCATATTAGTAACCATATTATGCAGATATGATCGATAGAACGACAATTACTATACCTATTACTCTTATTAATATCAATCTAACTCATATTATTCGCCATATTATGCTTATATGGTCGATAGAACGGCAATTACTATATTTATTACTGTTATTATTATCAATCTAACTCATATTATTAGCCATATTATGCTTCCATGGTCGATAGAACGACATTTACTATACTTATTAGTCATATTATTATTAATCTAACTCATATTAGTTACCATATTATGCAGATATGATCGATGGAACGACAATTACTATACTTATTACTCTTATTATTATCAATCTATCTCATATTATTAGCCATATTATGCTTCCATGGTCGATAGAACGACAATTACTATACTTATTACTGTTATTATTATCAATATAACTCATATTATTAGCCATATTATGCTTATATGATCGATAGAACGACAATTACTATACTTATTACACTCATTACTATTAATCTAACTCATATTATTGACCATATTGTGCAGATATGATCGATAGAACGACAATTACTATACATATTACTCTTATTATTATCAATCTAAATCATATTATTCGCCATATTATGCTTATATGATCGATAGAACGGCAATTACTATACTTATTACTTTTATTATTATCAATCTAATTCATATTATTAGGCATATTATGCTTATATGATCGATAGAACGACAATTACTATACTTATTACTCTTATTATTATCAAGCTAACTCATATTATTATCCATATTATGCTTATATGATCGATAGAACGACAATTAATATACTTATTACTCTTATTATTATCAATCTAACTCATATTATTAGCCACATTATGCATATATGATCGATAGAACGACAATTACTATACTTATTACTGTTATTATTCTCAATCTAACTCATATTATTGGCCATATTATGCTTATATGATCGCTAGAACGACAATTACTATACTTATTACACTCATTACTATTAATCTAACTCATATTATTAGCCATATTATGCTTATATGAACGATAGAACGACAATTAATATACTTATTAATCATATTATTATTAATCTAACTCATATTAGTAACCATATTATGCTTATATGATCGATAGAACGACAATTACTATACCTATTACTCTTATTAATACAATCTAACTCATATTATTCGCCATATTATGCTTATATTGTCGATAGAACGGCAATTACTATATTTATTACTCTTATTATTATCAATCTAATTCATATTATTAGCCATATTATGCTTCCATGGTCGATAGAACGACAATTACTATACTTATTAGTCAT
The DNA here is from genome assembly GCF_050947335.1 of Megachile rotundata. Classification (NCBI taxonomy): domain Eukaryota; kingdom Metazoa; phylum Arthropoda; class Insecta; order Hymenoptera; family Megachilidae; genus Megachile; species Megachile rotundata. The sequence goes on from NW_027474544.1 coordinate 21,256, forward strand.
ATTATTATTAATCTAACTCATATTAGTAAACATATTATGCAGATATGATCGATAGAACGACAATTACTATACCTATTTCTCTTATTAATATCAATCTAACTCATATTATTAGCCATATTATGCTTATATGATCGATAGAACGACAATTACTATATTTATTACTCTTATTATTATCAATCTAACTCATATTATTAGCCATATTATGCTTCCATGGTCGATAGAACGACAATTACTATACTTATTAATCATATTATTATTAATCTAACTCATATTAGTAACCATATTATGCAGATATGATCGATAGAACGACAATTACTATACCTATTACTCTTATTAATACAATCTAACTCATATTATTAGCCATATTATGATTATATGATCGATGGAACGACAATTACTATACTTATTACTCTTATTATTATCAATCTATCTCATATTATTAGCCATATTATGCTTCCATAGTCGATAGAACGACAATTACTATACTTATTAATCATATTATTATTAATCTAACTCATATTAGTAACCATATTATGCTTATATGGTCGATAGAACGGCAATTTCTATACTTATTACTCTTATTATTATCAATCTAACTCATATTATTAGCCATATTATGCTTCCATGGTCGATAGAACGACAATTACTATACTTATTACTGTTATTATTATCAATCTAACTCATATTATTAGCCATATTATGCTTATATGATCGATAGAACGACAATTACTATACTTATTACACTCATTACTATTAATCTAACTCATATTATTGACCATATTGTGCAGATATGATCGATAGAACGACAATTACTATACATATTACTCTTATTATTATCAATCTAAATCATATTATTCGCCATATTATGCTTATATGATCGATAGAACGGCAATTACTATACTTATTACTCTTATTATTATCAATCTAAATCATATTATTCGCCATATTATGCTTATATGGTCGAAAGAACGGCAATTACTATATTTATTACTCTTATTATTATCAATCTAACTCATATTATTAGCCATATTATGCTTCCATGGTCGATAGAACGACAATTACTATACTTATTAGTCATATTGTTATTAATCTAACTCATATTAGTAACCATATTATGCTTATATGGTCGATTGAACGGCAATTTCTATACTTATTACTCTTATTATTATCAATCTAACTCATATTATTAGCCATATTATGCTTCCATGATCGATAGAACGACAATTATTATACTTATTACTGTTATTATTATCAACCTAACTCATATTATTAGCCATATTATGCTTATATGATCGATAGAACGACAATTACTATACTTATTACACTCATTACTATTAATCTAACTCATATTATTGACCATATTGTGCAGATATGATCGATAGAACGACAATTACTATACATATTACTCTTATTATTATCAATCTAAATCATATTATTCGCCATATTATGCTTATATGATCGATAGAACGGCAATTACTATACTTATTACTTTTATTATTATCAATCTAATTCATATTATTAGGCATATTATGGTTATATGATCGATAGAACGACAATTACTATACTTATTACTCTTATTATTATCAAGCTAACTCATATTATTATCCATATTATGCTTATATGATCGATAGAACGACAATTAATATACTTATTACTCTTATTATTATCAATCTAACTCATATTATTAGCCACATTATGCATATATGATCGATAGAACGACAATTACTATACTTATTACTGTTATTATTCTCAATCTAATTCATATTATTAGCCATATTATGCTTATATGATCGATAGAACGACAATTACTATACTTATTACTCTTATTATTATCAAGCTAACTCATATTATTATCCATATTATGCTTATATGATCGATAGAACGACCATTACTATACTTATTACTCTTATTATTCCCAATCTAAATCATATTATTCGCCATATTATGCTTATATGATCGATAGAACGACAATTACTGTACTTATTACTCTTACTATTATCAATCTAATTCATATTATTAGCCATATTATGCTTATATGATCGATAGAACGACAATTAATATACTTATTACTCTTATTACTATCAGCTAATTCATATTATTAGCCATATTATGCTTATATGATCGATAGAACGACAATTACTATACTTATTACTCTTATTATTATCAAGCTAACTCATATTATTATCCATATTATGCTTATATGATCGATAAAACGGCAATTACTATACGTACTATTCTTATTATTATTAATCTAACTCATATTATTAACCATATTATGCAGATATGATCGATAGAACGACAATTACTATACTTATTACTCTTATTATTATCAATCTAACTCATATTATTAGCCGTATTATGCTTATATGATCGATAGAACGACAATTACTATACTTATTACTCTTATTATTATCAATCTAAATCATATTACTCGCCATATTATGCTTATATGGTCGATAGAACGACAATTACTATACTTATTACTCTTATTATTATCAATCTAAATCATATTATTCGCCATATTATGCTTATATGATCGATAGAACGACAATTACTATACTTATTACTCTTATTATTATCAATCTAAATAATATTATTAACCATATTATGCTTATATGATCGATAGAACGACAATTACTATACTTATTACTCTTATTATTACCAATCTAAATCATATTATTCGCCATATTATGCTTATATGATCGATAGAACGACAATTACTATACTTATTACTCTTATTGTTATCAATCTAATTCATATTATTAGCCATATTATGCTTATATGATCGATAGAACGACAATTAATATGCTTATTACTCTTATTATTATCAATCTGACTCATATTATTAGCCACATTATGCATATATGATCGATAGACCGGCAATTACTATACTTAGTACTCTTATTGTTATCAATCTAACTCATATTATTAGCGATATTATGCTTATATGATCGATAGAACGACAATTACTATACTTATTACTCTTATTATTATCAATCTAATTCATATTATTAGCCATATTATGCTTATATGATCGATAGAACGACAATTAATATACTTATTACTCTTATTATTATCAATCTAAATCATATTATTCGCCATAATATGCTTATATGATCGATAGAACGACAATTACTATACTTATTACTCTTATTATTATCAATCTAAATAATATTATTAACCATATTATGCTTATATGATCGATAGAACGACAATTACTATACTTATTACTCTTATTATTATCAATCTAATTCATATTATTAGCCAGATTATGCATATTTGATCCATAGAACGACAATTACTATACCTATTACTCTTATTAATATCAATCTAACTCATATTATTCGCCATATTATGCTTATATGGTCGATAGAACGGCAATTACTATATTTATTACTCTTATTATTATCAATCTAACTCATATTATTAGCTATATTATGCTTCCATGGTCGATAGAACGACATTTACTATACTTATTAGTCATATTATTATTAATCTAACTCATATTAGTAACCATATTATGCAGATATGATCGATAGAACGACAATTACTATACCTATTTCTCTTATTAATATCAATCTAACTCATATTATTAGCCATATTATGCTTATATGATCGATAGAACGACAATTACTATATTTATTACTCTTATTATTATCAATCTAACTCATATTATTAGCCATATTATGCTTCCATGGTCGATAGAACGACAATTACTATACTTATTAATCATATTATTATTAACCTAACTCATATTAGTAACCATATTATGCAGATATGATCGATGGAACGACAATTACTATACTTATTACTCTTATTATTATCAAGCTAACTCATATTATTATCCATATTATGCTTATATGATCGATAGAACGACAATTAATATACTTATTACTCTTATTATTATCAATCTAACTCATATTATTAGCCATATTATGCTTATATGATCGATAGAACGACAATTACTATACTTATTACTCTTATTATTATCAATCTAAATCATATTACTCGCCATATTATGCTTATATGGTCGATAGAACGACAATTACTATACTTATTACTCTTATTATTATCAATCTAAATCATATTATTCGCCATATTATGCTTATATGATCGATAGAACGACAATTACTATACTTATTACTCTTATTATTATCAATCTAAATAATATTATTAACCATATTATGCTTATATGATCGATAGAACGACAATTACTATACTTATTACTCTTATTATTATCAATCTAATTCATATTATTAGCCAGATTATGCATATTTGATCCATAGAACGACAATTACTATACCTATTACTCTTATTAATATCAATCTAACTCATATTATTCGCCATATTATGCTTATATGGTCGATAGAACGGCAATTACTATATTTATTACTCTTATTATTATCAATCTAACTCATATTATTAGCCATATTATGCTTCCATGGTCGATAGAACGACATTTACTATACTTATTAGTCATATTATTATTAATCTAACTCATATTAGTAACCATATTATGCAGATATGATCGATAGAACGACAATTACTATACCTATTTCTCTTATTAATATCAATCTAACTCATATTATTAGCCATATTATGCTTATATGATCGATAGAACGACAATTACTATATTTATTACTCTTATTATTATCAATCTAACTCATATTATTAGCCATATTATGCTTCCATGGTCGATAGAACGACAATTACTATACTTATTAATCATATTATTATTAACCTAACTCATATTAGTAACCATATTATGCAGATATGATCGATGGAACGACAATTACTATACTTATTACTCTTATTATTATCAAGCTAACTCATATTATTATCCATATTATGCTTATATGATCGATAGAACGACAATTAATATACTTATTACTCTTATTATTATCAATCTAACTCATATTATTAGCCATATTATGCTTATATGATCGATAGAACGACAATTGCTATACTTATTACTCTTATTATTATCAATCTAAATCATATTACTCGCCATATTATGCTTATATGGTCGATAGAACGACAATTACTATACTTATTACTCTTATTATTATCAATCTAAATCATATTATTCGCCATATTATGCTTATATGATCGATAGAACGACAATTACTATACTTATTACTCTTATTATTATCAATCTAACTCATATTATTAACCATATTATGCTTCCATGGTCGATGGAACGACAATTACTATACTTATTAGTCATATTATTATTAATCTAACTCATATTAGTAACCATATTATGCAGATATGATCGATAGAACGACAATTACTATACCTATTTCTCTTATTAATATCAATCTAACTCATATTATTAGCCATATTATGCTTATATGATCGATAGAACGACAATTACTATATTTATTACTCTTATTATTCTCAATCTAACTCATATTATTAGCCATATTATGCTTCCATGGTCGATAGAACGACAATTACTATACTTATTAATCATATTATTATTAATCTAACTCATATTAGTAACCATATTATGCAGATATGATCGATAGAACGACAATTACTATACCTATTACTCTTATTAATACAATCTAACTCATATTATTAGCCATATTATGATTATATGATCGATGGAACGACAATTACTATACTTATTACACTTATTATTATCAATCTATCTCATATTATTAGCCATATTATGCTTCCATGGTCGATGGAACGACAATTACTATACTTATTAGTCATATTATTATTAATCTAACTCATATTAGTAACCATATTATGCAGATATGATCGATAGAACGACAATTACTATACCTATTTCTCTTATTAATATCAATCTAACTCATATTATTAGCCATATTATGCTTATATGATCGATAGAACGACAATTACTATATTTATTACTCTTATTATTCTCAATCTAACTCATATTATTAGCCATATTATGCTTCCATGGTCGATAGAACGACAATTACTATACTTATTAATCATATTATTATTAACCTAACTCATATTAGTAACCATATTATGCAGATATGATCGATGGAACGACAATTACTATACTTATTACTCTTATTATTATCAAGCTAACTCATATTATTATCCATATTATGCTTATATGATCGATAGAACGACAATTAATATACTTATTACTCTTATTATTATCAATCTAACTCATATTATTAGCCATATTATGCTTATATGATCGATAGAACGACAATTACTATACTTATTACTCTTATTATTATCAATCTAAATCATATTACTCGCCATATTATGCTTATATGGTCGATAGAACGACAATTACTATACTTATTACTCTTATTATTATCAATCTAAATCATATTATTCGCCATATTATGCTTATATGATCGATAGAACGACAATTACTATACTTATTACTCTTATTATTATCAATCTAAATAATATTATTAACCATATTATGCTTATATGATCGATAGAACGACAATTACTATACTTATTACTCTTATTATTATCAATCTAATTCATATTATTAGCCAGATTATGCATATTTGATCCATAGAACGACAATTACTATACCTATTACTCTTATTAATATCAATCTAACTCATATTATTCGCCATATTATGCTTATATGGTCGATAAAACGGCAATTACTATATTTATTACTCTTATTATTATCAATCTAACTCATATTATTAGCCATATTATGCTTCCATGGTCGATGGAACGACAATTACTATACTTATTAGTCATATTATTATTAATCTAACTCATATTAGTAACCATATTATGCAGATATGATCGATAGAACGACAATTACTATACCTATTTCTCTTATTAATATCAATCTAACTCATATTATTAGCCATATTATGCTTATATGATCGATAGAACGACAATTACTATATTTATTACTCTTATTATTCTCAATCTAACTCATATTATTAGCCATATTATGCTTCCATGGTCGATAGAACGACAATTACTATACTTATTAATCATATTATTATTAATCTAACTCATATTAGTAACCATATTATGCAGATATGATCGATAGAACGACAATTACTATACCTATTACTCTTATTAATACAATCTAACTCATATTATTAGCCATATTATGATTATATGATCGATGGAACGACAATTACTATACTTATTACTCTTATTATTATCAATCTATCTCATATTATTAGCCATATTATGCTTCCATGGTCGATAGAACGACAATTACTATACTTATTAATCATATTATTATTAATCTAACTCATATTAGTAACCATATTATGCTTATATGGTCGATTGAACGGCAATTTCTATACTTATTACTCTTATTATTATCAATCTAACTCATATTATTAGCCATATTATGCTCCCATGATCGATAGAACGACAATTACTATACTTATTACTGTTATTATTATCAATCTAACTCATATTATTAGCCATATTATGCTTATATGATCGATAGAACGACAATTACTATACTTACTACACTCATTACTATTAATCTAACTCATATTACTGACCATATTGTGCAGATATGATCGATAGAACGACAATTACTATACATATTACTCTTATTATTATCAATCTAAATCATATTATTCGCCATATTATGCTTATATGATCGATAGAACGGCAATTACTATACTTATTACTTTTATTATCATCAATCTAATTCATTTTATTAGGCATATTATGGTTATATGATCGATAGAACGACAATTACTATACTTATTACTCTTATTATTATCAAGCTAACTCATATTATTCTCCATATTATGCTTATATGATCGATAGAACGACAATTAATATACTTATTACTCTTATTATTATCAATCTAACTCATATTATTAGCCACATTATGCATATATGATCGATAGAACGACAATTACTATACTTATTACTGTTATTATTCTCAATCTAACTCATATTATTAGCCTTATTATGCTTATATGATCGATAGAACGACAATTACTATACTTATTACTCTTATTATTATCAATCTAATTCATATTATTAGCCATATTATGCTTATATGATCGATAGAACGACAATTACTATACTTATTACTCTTATTATTATCAAGCTAACTCATATTATTATCCATATTATGCTTATATGATCGATAGAACGACCATTACTATACTTATTACTCTTATTATTCCCAATCTAAATCATATTATTCGCCATATTATGCTTATATGATCGATAGAACGACAATTACTGTACTTATTACTCTTACTATTATCAATCTAATTCATATTATTAGCCATATTATGCTTATATGATCGATAGAACGACAATTAATATACTTATTACTCTTATTACTACCAGCTAATTCATATTATTAGCCATATTATGCTTATATGATCGATAGAACGACAATTACTATACTTATTACTCTTATTATTATCAAGCTAACTCATATTATTATCCATATTATGCTTATATGATCGATAAAACGGCAATTACTATACTTACTATTCTTATTATTATTAATCTAACTCATATTATTAACCATATTATGCAGATATGATCGATAGAACGACAATTACTATACTTATTACTCTTATTATTATCAATCTAACTCATATTATTAGCCATATTATGCTTATATGATCGATAGAACGACAATTACTATACTTATTACTCTTATTGTTATCAATCTAATTCATATTATTAGCCATATTATGCTTATATGATCGATAGAACGACAATTAATATACTTATTACTCTTATTATTATCAATCTGACTCATATTATTAGCCACATTATGCATATATGATCGATAGACCGGCAATTACTATACTTAGTACTCTTATTGTTATCAATCTAACTCATATTATTAGCGATATTATGCTTATATGATCGATAGAACGACAATTACTATACTTATTACTCTTATTATTATCAATCTAATTCATATTATTAGCCATATTATGCTTATATGATCGATAGAACGACAATTAATATACTTATTACTCTTATTATTATCAATCTAAATCATATTATTCGCCATATTATGCTTATATGATCGATAGAACGACAATTACTATACTTATTACTCTTATTATTATCAATCTAAATAATATTATTAACCATATTATGCTTATATGATCGATAGAACGACAATTACTATACTTATTACTCTTATTATTATCAAGCTAACACATATTATTATCCATATTATGCTTATATGATCGATAGAACGACCATTACTATACTTATTACTCTTATTATTCCCAATCTAAATCATATTATTCGCCTTATTATGCTTATATGATCGATAGAACGACAATTACTGTACTTATTACTCTTACTATTATCAATCTAATTCATATTATTAGCCATATTATGCTTATATGATCGATAGAACGACAATTAATATACTTATTACTCTTATTACTATCAGCTAATTCATATTATTAGCCATATTATGCTTATATGATCGATAGAACGACAATTACTATACTTATTACTCTTATTATTATCAATCTAATTCATATTATTAGCCATATTATGCTTATATGATCGATAGAACGACAATTAATATACTTATTACTCTTATTATTATCAATCTAAATCATATTATTCGCCATAATATGCTTATATGATCGATAGAACGACAATTACTATACTTATTACTCTTATTGTTATCAATCTAATTCATATTATTAGCCATATTATGCTTATATGATCGATAGAACGACAATTAATATGCTTATTACTCTTATTATTATCAATCTGACTCATATTATTAGCCACATTATGCATATATGATCGATAGACCGGCAATTACTATACTTAGTACTCTTATTGTTATCAATCTAACTCATATTATTAGCGATATTATGCTTATATGATCGATAGAACGACAATTACTATACTTATTACTCTTATTATTATCAATCTAATTCATATTATTAGCCATATTATGCTTATATGATCGATAGAACGACAATTAATATACTTATTACTCTTATTATTATCAATCTAAATCATATTATTCGCCATAATATGCTTATATGATCGATAGAACGACAATTACTATACTTATTACTCTTATTATTATCAATCTAAATAATATTATTAACCATATTATGCTTATATGATCGATAGAACGACAATTACTATACTTATTACTCTTATTATTATCAATCTAATTCATATTATTAGCCAGATTATGCATATTTGATCCATAGAACGACAATTACTATACCTATTACTCTTATTAATATCAATCTAACTCATATTATTCGCCATATTATGCTTATATGGTCGATAGAACGGCAATTACTATATTTATTACTCTTATTATTATCAATCTAACTCATATTATTAGCTATATTATGCTTCCATGGTCGATAGAACGACATTTACTATACTTATTAGTCATATTATTATTAATCTAACTCATATTAGTAACCATATTATGCAGATATGATCGATAGAACGACAATTACTATACCTATTTCTCTTATTAATATCAATCTAACTCATATTATTAGCCATATTATGCTTATATGATCGATAGAACGACAATTACTATATTTATTACTCTTATTATTATCAATCTAACTCATATTATTAGCCATATTATGCTTCCATGGTCGATAGAACGACAATTACTATACTTATTAATCATATTATTATTAACCTAACTCATATTAGTAACCATATTATGCAGATATGATCGATGGAACGACAATTACTATACTTATTACTCTTATTATTATCAAGCTAACTCATATTATTATCCATATTATGCTTATATGATCGATAGAACGACAATTAATATACTTATTACTCTTATTATTATCAATCTAACTCATATTATTAGCCATATTATGCTTATATGATCGATAGAACGACAATTACTATACTTATTACTCTTATTATTATCAATCTAAATCATATTACTCGCCATATTATGCTTATATGGTCGATAGAACGACAATTACTATACTTATTACTCTTATTATTATCAATCTAAATCATATTATTCGCCATATTATGCTTATATGATCGATAGAACGACAATTACTATACTTATTACTCTTATTATTATCAATCTAAATAATATTATTAACCATATTATGCTTATATGATCGATAGAACGACAATTACTATACTTATTACTCTTATTATTATCAATCTAATTCATATTATTAGCCAGATTATGCATATTTGATCCATAGAACGACAATTACTATACCTATTACTCTTATTAATATCAATCTAACTCATATTATTCGCCATATTATGCTTATATGGTCGATAGAACGACAATTACTATACTTATTAATCATATTATTATTAACCTAACTCATATTAGTAACCATATTATGCAGATATGATCGATGGAACGACAATTACTATACTTATTACTCTTATTATTATCAAGCTAACTCATATTATTATCCATATTATGCTTATATGATCGATAGAACGACAATTAATATACTTATTACTCTTATTATTATCAATCTAACTCATATTATTAGCCATATTATGCTTATATGATCGATAGAACGACAATTACTATACTTATTACTCTTATTATTATCAATCTAAATCATATTACTCGCCATATTATGCTTATATGGTCGATAGAACGACAATTACTATACTTATTACTCTTATTATTATCAATCTAAATCATATTATTCGCCATATTATGCTTATATGATCGATAGAACGACAATTACTATACTTATTACTCTTATTATTATCAATCTAACTCATATTATTAACCATATTATGCTTCCATGGTCGATGGAACGACAATTACTATACTTATTAGTCATATTATTATTAATCTAACTCATATTAGTAACCATATTATGCAGATATGATCGATAGAACGACAATTACTATACCTATTTCTCTTATTAATATCAATCTAACTCATATTATTAGCCATATTATGCTTATATGATCGATAGAACGACAATTACTATATTTATTACTCTTATTATTCTCAATCTAACTCATATTATTAGCCATATTATGCTTCCATGGTCGATAGAACGACAATTACTATACTTATTAATCATATTATTATTAATCTAACTCATATTAGTAACCATATTATGCAGATATGATCGATAGAACGACAATTACTATACCTATTACTCTTATTAATACAATCTAACTCATATTATTAGCCATATTATGATTATATGATCGATGGAACGACAATTACTATACTTATTACACTTATTATTATCAATCTATCTCATATTATTAGCCATATTATGCTTCCATGGTCGATGGAACGACAATTACTATACTTATTAGTCATATTATTATTAATCTAACTCATATTAGTAACCATATTATGCAGATATGATCGATAGAACGACAATTACTATACCTATTTCTCTTATTAATATCAATCTAACTCATATTATTAGCCATATTATGCTTATATGATCGATAGAACGACAATTACTATATTTATTACTCTTATTATTATCAATCTAACTCATATTATTAGCCATATTATGCTTCCATGGTCGATAGAACGACAATTACTATACTTATTAATCATATTATTATTAACCTAACTCATATTAGTAACCATATTATGCAGATATGATCGATGGAACGACAATTACTATACTTATTACTCTTATTATTATCAAGCTAACTCATATTATTATCCATATTATGCTTATATGATCGATAGAACGACAATTAATATACTTATTACTCTTATTATTATCAATCTAACTCATATTATTAGCCATATTATGCTTATATGATCGATAGAACGACAATTACTATACTTATTACTCTTATTATTATCAATCTAAATCATATTATTCGCCATATTATGCTTATATGATCGATAGAACGACAATTACTATACTTATTACTCTTATTGTTATCAATCTAATTCATATTATTAGCCATATTATGCTTATATGATCGATAGAACGACAATTAATATACTTATTACTCTTATTATTATCAATCTGACTCATATTATTAGCCACATTATGCATATATGATCGATAGACCGGCAATTACTATACTTAGTACTCTTATTGTTATCAATCTAACTCATATTATTAGCGATATTATGCTTATATGATCGATAGAACGACAATTACTATACTTATTACTCTTATTATTATCAATCTAATTCATATTATTAGCCATATTATGCTTATATGATCGATAGAACGACAATTAATATACATATTACTCTTATTATTATCAATCTAAATCATATTATTCGCCATATTATGCTTATATGATCGATAGAACGACAATTACTATACTTATTACTCTTATTATTATCAATCTAAATAATATTATTAACCATATTATGCTTATATGATCGATAGAACGACAATTACTATACTTATTACTCTTATTATTATCAATCTAATTCATATTATTAGCCAGATTATGCATATTTGATCCATAGAACGACAATTACTATACCTATTACTCTTATTAATATCAATCTAACTCCTATTATTCGCCATATTATGTTTATATGGTCGATAGAACGGCAATTACTATATTTATTACTCTTATTATTATCAATCTAACTCATATTATTAGCCATATTATGCTTCCATGGTCGATAGAACGACATTTACTATACTTATTAGTCATATTATTATTAATCTAACTCATATTAGTAACCATATTATGCAGATATGATCGATGGAACGACAATTACTATACCTATTTCTCTTATTAATATCAATCTAACTCATATTATTAGCCATATTATGCTTATATGATCGATAGAACGACAATTACTATATTTATTACTCTTATTATTATCAATCTAACTCATATTATTAGCCATATTATGCTTCCATGGTCGATAGAACGACAATTACTATACTTATTAATCATATTATTATTAATCTAACTCATATTAGTAACCATATTATGCAGATATGATCGATGGAACGACAATTACTATACTTATTACTCTTATTATTATCAATCTATCTCATATTATTAGCCATATTATGCTTCCATGGTCGATAGAACGACAATTACTATACTTACTAATCATATTATTATTAATCTAACTCATATTAGTAACCATATTATGCAGATATGATCGATAGAACGACAATTACTATACCTATTTCTCTTATTAATATCAATCTAACTCATATTATTAGCCATATTATGCTTATATGATCGATAGAACGACAATTACTATATTTATTACTCTTATTATTATCAATCTAACTCATATTATTAGCCATATTATGCTTCCATGGTCGATAGAACGACAATTACTATACTTATTAATCATATTATTATTAATCTAACTCATATTAGTAACCATATTATGCAGATATGATCGATGGAACGACAATTACTATACTTATTACTCTTATTATTATCAATCTATCTCATATTATTAGCCATATTATGCTTCCATGGTCGATAGAACGACAATTACTATACTTACTAATCATATTATTATTAATCTAACTCATATTAGTAACCATATTATGCTTATATGGTCGATAGAACGGCAATTTCTATACTTATTACTCTTATTATTATCAATCTAACTCATATTATTAGCCATATTATGCTTCCATGATCGATAGAACGACAATTACTATACTTATTACTGTTATTATTATCAATCTAACTCATATTATTAGCCATATTGTGCTTATATGATCGATAGAACGACAATTACTATACTTATTACACTCATTACTATTAATCTAACTCATATTATTGACCATATTGTGCAGATATGATCGATAGAACGACAATTACTATACATATTACTCTTATTATTATCAATCTAAATCATATTATTCGCCATATTATGCTTATATGATCGATAGAACGGCAATTACTATACTTATTACTTTTATTATTATCAATCTAATTCATATTATTAGCCATATTATGCTTATATGATCGATAGAACGACAATTACTATACTTATTACTCTTATTATTATCAAGCTAACTCATATTATTATCCATATTATGCTTATATGATCGATAGAACGACCATTGCTATACTTATTACTCTTATTATTACCAATCTAAATCATATTATTCGCCATATTATGCTTATATGATCGATAGAACGACAATTACTGTACTTATTACTCTTACTATTATCAATCTAATTCATATTATTAGCCATATTATGCTTATATGATCGATAGAACGACAATTAATATACTTATTTCTCTTATTACTATCAATCTAATTCATATTATTAGCTATATTATGCTTATATGATCGATAGAACGACAATTACTATACTTATTACTCTTATTATTATCAAGCTAACTCATATTATTATCCATATTATGCTTATATGATCGATAAAACGGCAATTACTATACGTACTATTCTTATTATTATTAATCTAACTCATATTATTAACCATATTATGCAGATATGATCGATAGAACGACAATTACTATACTTATTACTCTTATTATTATCAATCTAACTCATATTATTAGCCATATTATGCTTATATGATCGATAGAACGACAATTACTATACTTATTACACTCATTACTATTAATCTAACTCATATTATTGACCATATTGTGCAGATATGATCGATAGAACGACAATTACTATACATATTACTCTTATTATTATCAATCTAAATCATATTATTCGCCATATTATGCTTATATGATCGATAGAACGACCATTGCTATACTTATTACTCTTATTATTACCAATCTAATTCATATTATTAGGCATATTATGCTTATATGATCGATAGAACGACAATTACTATACTTATTACTCTTATTATTATCAAGCTAACTCATATTATTATCCATATTATGCTTATATGATCGATAGAACGACAATTAATATACTTATTACTCTTATTATTATCAATCTAACTCATATTATTAGCCACATTATGCATATATGATCGATAGAACGACAATTACTGTACTTATTACTGTTATTATTCTCAATCTAACTCATATTATTAGCCATATTATGCTTATATGATCGCTAGAACGACAATTACTATACTTATTACACTCATTACTATTAATCTAACTCATATTATTAGCCATATTATGCTTATATGATCGATAGAACGACAATTAATATACTTATTACTCTTAT
>NW_027474545.1:0-37230 GCF_050947335.1 Megachile rotundata
AAGAGTAATGAGTATAGTAATTGTCGTTCTATCGATCATATAAGCATAATATGGCTAATAATATGAGTTAGATTGATAATAATAACAGTAATAAGTATAGTAATTGTCGTTCTATCGATAATATAAGCATAATATGGCTAATAATATGAGTTAGATTGATAATACTAAGAGTAGTGAGTATAGTAATTGTCGTTCTATCGATCATATAAGCATAATATGGCTAATAATATGAGTTAGATTGATAATAATAAGAGTAATAAGTACAGTAATTGTCGTTCTATCGATCATATAAGCATAATAAGGCTAATAATATGAGTTAGATTGATAATAATAACAGTAATAAGTATAGTAATTGTAGTTCTATCGATATTATAAGCATAATATGGCTAATAATATGAGTTAGATTGATAATACTAAGAGTAGTGAGTATAGTAATTGTCGTTCTATCGATCATATAAGCATAATATGGCTAATAATATGAGTTAGATTGATAATAATAAGAGTAATGAGTATAGTAATTGTCGTTCTATCGATCATATAAGCATAATATGGCTAATAATATGAGTTAGATTGATAATAATAACAGTAATAAGTATAGTAATTGTCGTTCTGTCGATCATAATTGCATAATATGGTTAATAATATGAGTTAGATTGATAATAATAAGAGCAATGAGTATAGTAATTGTCGTACTATCGATCATATAAGCATAATATGGCTAATAATATGAGTTAGATTGATAATAATAACAGTAATAAGTATAGTAATTGTCGTTCTATCGATCATATCTGCATAATATGGTTAATAATATGAGTTAGAGTGATAATACTAAGAGTAGTGAGTATAGTAATTCTCGTTCTATCGATCATATAAGCATAATATGGCTAATAATATGAGTTAGGTTTATAATAATAAGAGTAATAAGTATAGTAATTGTCGTTCGATCGATCATATCTGCATAATATGGCTAATAATATGAGTTAGATTGATAATAATAAGTGTAATAAGTATAGTAATTGTCGTTCTATCGATCATATAAGCATAATATGGCTAATAATATGAGTTAGATTGATAATACTAAGAGTAGTGAGTATAGTAATTGTCGTTCTATCGATCATATAAGCATAATATGGCTAATAATATGAGTTAGATTGATAATAATAAGAGTAATAAGTATAGTAATTGTCGTTCTATCGATCATATCTGCATAATATGGTTAATAATATGAGTTAGATTGATAATAATAAGAGTAAGAAGTATAGTAATTGTCGTTCTATCGATCATATCTGCATAATATGGTTAATAATATGAGTTAGATTGATAATAGTGAGTGTAATAAATATAGTAATTGTCGTTCTATCGATCATATCTGCATAATATGGTTAATAATATGAGTTAGATTGATAATAGTGAGTGTAATAAATATAGTAATTGTAGTTCTATCGCTCATATAAGCACAATATGGCTAATAATATGAGTTAGATTGATAATAATAAGAGTAATAAGTATAGTAATTGTCGTTCTATCGATCATATAAGCATAATATGGCTAATAATATGAGTTAGATTGATAATAATAAGAGTAATAAGTACAGTAATTGTCGTTCTATCGATCATATAAGCATAATAAGGCTAATAATATGAGTTAGATTGATAATAATAACAGTAATAAGTATAGTAATTGTAGTTCTATCGATATTATAAGCATAATATGGCTAATAATATGAGTTAGATTGATAATACTACGAGTAGTGAGTATAGTAATTGTCGTTCTATCGATCATATAAGCATAATATGGCTAATAATATGAGTTAGATTGATAATAATAAGAGTAATGAGTATAGTAATTGTCGTTCTATCGATCATATAAGCATAATATGGCTAATAATATGAGTTAGATTGATAATAATAACAGTAATAAGTATAGTAATTGTCGTTCTATCGATAATATAAGCATAATATGGCTAATAATATGAGTTAGATTGATAATACTAAGAGTAGTGAGTATAGTAATTGTCGTTCTATCGATCATATAAGCATAATATGGCTAATAATATGAGTTAGATTGATAATAATAAGAGTAATAAGTACAGTAATTGTCGTTCTATCGATCATATAAGCATAATAAGGCTAATAATATGAGTTAGATTGATAATAATAACAGTAATAAGTATAGTAATTGTAGTTCTATCGATATTATAAGCATAATATGGCTAATAATATGAGTTAGATTGATAATACTAAGAGTAGTGAGTATAGTAATTGTCGTTCTATCGATCATATAAGCATAATATGGCTAATAATATGAGTTAGATTGATAATAATAAGAGTAATGAGTATAGTAATTGTCGTTCTATCGATCATATAAGCATAATATGGCTAATAATATTAGTTAGATTGATAATAATAACAGTAATAAGTATAGTAATTGTCGTTCTATCGATAATATAAGCATAATATGGCTAATAATATGAGTTAGATTGATAATACTAAGAGTAGTGAGTATAGTAATTGTCGTTCTATCGATCATATAAGCATAATATGGCTAATAATATGAGTTAGATTGATAATAATAAGAGTAATAAGTATAGTAATTGTCGTTCTATCGATCATATCTGCATAATATGGTTAATAATATGAGTTAGATTGATAATAATAAGAGTAAGAAGTATAGTAATTGTCGTTCTATCGATCATATCTGCATAATATGGTTAATAATATGAGTTAGATTGATAATAGTGAGTGTAATAAATATAGTAATTGTCGTTCTATCGATCATATAAGCATAATATGGCTAATAATATGAGATACATTGGTAATAATAAGAGTAATGAGTATAGTAATTGTCGTTCTATCGATCATATAAACATAATATGGCTAATAATATGAGTTAGATTGATAATAATAAGTGTAATAAGTATAGTAATTGTCGTTCTGTCGATCATAATTGCATAATATGGTTAATAATATGAGTTAGATTGATAATAATAAGAGCAATGAGTATAGTAATTGTCGTACTATCGATCATATAAGCATAATATGGCTAATAATATGAGTTAGATTGATAATAATAACAGTAATAAGTATAGTAATTGTCGTTCTATCGATAATATAAGCATAATATGGCTAATAATATGAGTTAGATTGATAATACTAAGAGTAGTGAGTATAGTAATTGTCGTTCTATCGATCATATAAGCATAATATGGCTAATAATATGAGTTAGATTGATAGTAATAAGAGTAATGAGTATAGTAATTGTAGTTCTATCGATCATATCTGCATAATACGGTTAATAATATGAGTTAGAATGATAATAATAAGAGTAATAAGTATAGTAATTGTCGTTCTATCGATCATATCTGCATAATATGGTTAATAATATGAGTTAGATTGATAATAATAAGAGTAATGAGTATAGTAATTGTCGTACTATCGATCATATAAGCCTAATATGGCTGATAATATGAGGTAGATTGATAATACTAAGAGTAGTGAGTATAGTAATTCTCGTTCTATCGATCATATAAGCATAATATGGCTAATAATATGACTTAGGTTTATAATAATAAGAGTAATAAGTATAGTAATTGTCGTTCTATCGATCATATAAGCACAATATGGCTTATAATATGAGTTAGATTGATAATGATAAGAGTAATAAGTATAGTAATTGTCGTTCTATCGATCATATCTGCATAATATGTTTCATAATATGAGTTAGATTGATAATAATAAGAGTAATAAGTATAGTAATTGTCGTTATATCGATCATATAACCATAATATGGCTAATAGCATGAGTTGGATTGATAATAATAAGAGTAATGAGTATAGTAATTGTAGTTCTATCGATCATATAACCATAATATGGCTAATAATATGAGTTAGGTTTATAATAATAAGAGTAATAAGTATAGTAATTGTCGTTCTATCGATCATATAAGCACAATATGGCTAATAATATGAGTTAGATTGATAATGATAAGAGTAATAAGTATAGTAATTGTCGTTCTATCGATCATATCTGCATAATATGTTTAATAATATGAGTTAGATTGATAATAATAAGAGTAATAAGTATAGTAATTGTCGTTATATCGATCATATAACCATAATATGGCTAATAGCATGAGTTGGATTGATAATAATAAGAGTAATGAGTATAGTAATTGTAGTTCTATCGATCATATAACCATAATATGGCTAATAATATGAGTTAGATTGATAATACTAAGAGCAGTGAGTATAGTAATTCTCGTTCTATCGATCATATAAGCATAATATGGCTAATAATATGAGTTAGATTTATAATAATAAGAGTAATAAGTATAGTAATTGTCGTTCTATCAATCATATACGCGCAATATGGCTAATAATATGAGTTAGATTGATAATAATAAGAGTAATAAGTATAGTAATTGTCGTTCTATCGATCATATCTGCATAATATGGTTAATAATATGAGTTAGATTGATAATAATAAGAGTAATAAGTATAGTAATTGTCGTTATATCGATCATGTAACCATAATATGGCTAATAGCATGAGTTAGATTGATAATAATAAGAGTAATGAGTATAGTAATTGTCGTTCTATCGATCATATCTGCATAATATGGTTAATAATATGAGGTAGATTGATAATAGTGAGTGTAATAAATATAGTAATTGTCGTTCTATCGATCATATAAGCATAGTATGGCTAATAATATGAGTTAGATTGATAATAATAAGTGTAATAAGTATCGTAATTGTCGTTCTGTCGATCATAATTGCATAATATGGTTAATAATATGAGTTAGATTGATAATAATAAGAGCAATGAGTATAGTAATTGTCGTACTATCGATCATATAAGCATAATATGGCTAATAATATGAGTTAGATTGATAATAATAAGTGTAAGAAGTATAGTAATTGTCGTTCTATCGATCATATCTGCATAATATGGTTAATAATATGAGTTAGATTGATAATAATAAGAGTAATAAGTATAGTAATTGTCGTTATATCGATCATGTAACCATAATAGGGCTAATAGCATGAGTTAGATTGATAATAATAAGTGTAAGAAGTATAGTAATTGTCGTTCTATCGATCATATAAGCATAATATGGCTAATAATATGAGTTAGATTGATAATAATAAGAGTAATGAGTATAGTAATTGTAGTTCTATCGATCATATCTGCATAATACGGTTAATAATATGAGTTAGAATGATAATAATAAGAGTAATAAGTATAGTAATTGTCGTTCTATCGATCATATCTGCATAATATGGTTAATAATATGAGTTAGATTGATAATAGTGAGTGTAATAAGTATAGTGAATGTCGTTCTATCGATCATATCAGCATAATATGGGTTATAATATGAGTTGGGTTGATAATAATAAGAGTAATGAGGATAGTAATTGTAGTTCTATCGATCATATAAGCATAATGTGGCTAATAATATGAGTTAGATTCATAATAATAAGAGTAATAAGTATAGTAATTGTCGTTATATCGATCATGTAACCATAATATGGCTAATAGCATGAGTTAGATTGATAATAATAAGAGTAATGAGTATAGTAATTGTCGTTCTATCGATCATATCTGCATAATATGGTTAATAATATGAGTTAGATTGATAATAGTGAGTGTAATAAATATAGTAATTGTCGTTCTATCGATCATATAAGCATAATATGGCTAATAATATGAGTTAGATTGATAATAATAAGTGTAATAAGTATAGTAATTGTCGTACTGTCGATCATAATTGCATAATATGGTTAATAATATGAGTTAGATTGATAATAATAAGAGCAATGAGTATAGTAATTGTCGTACTATCGATCATATAAGCATAATATGGCTAATAATATGAGTTAGATTGATAATAATAAGTGTAAGAAGTATAGTAATTGTCGTTCTATCGATCATATCTGCATAACATGGTTAATAATATGAGTTAGATTGATAATAATAAGAGTAATAAGTATAGTAATTGTCGTTATATCGATCATGTAACCATAATATGGCTAATAGCATGAGTTAGATTGATAATATTAAGAGTAATGAGTATAGTAATTGTCGTTCTATCGATCATATCTGCATAATATGGTTAATAATATGAGTTAGATTGATAATAGTGAGTGTAATAAATATAGTAATTGTCGTTCTATCGATCATATAAGCATAATATGGCTAATAATATGAGTTAGATTGATAATAATAAGTGTAAGAAGTATAGTAATTGTCGTTCGATCGATCATATCTGCATAATATGGTTAATAATATGAGTTAGATTGATAATAATAAGAGTAATGAGTATAGTAATTGTCGTTCTGTCGATCATAATTGCATAATATGGTTAATAATATGAGTTAGATTGATAATAATAAGAGCAATGAGTATAGTAATTGTCGTACTATCGATCATATAAGCATAATATGGCTAATAATATGAGTTAGATTGATAATAATAAGTGTAAGAAGTATAGTAATTGTCGTTCTATGGATCATATCTGCATAATATGGTTAATAATATGAGTTAGATTGATAATAATAAGAGTAATAAGTATAGTAATTGTCGTTCTATCGATAATATAAGCATAATATGGCTAATAATATGAGTTAGATTGATAATACTAAGAGTAGTGAGTATAGTAATTGTCGTTCTATCGATCATATAAGCATAATATGGCTAATAATATGAGTTAGATTGATAGTAATAAGAGTAATGAGTATAGTAATTGTAGTTCTATCGATCATATCTGCATAATACGGTTAATAATATGAGTTAGAATGATAATAATAAGAGTAATAAGTATAGTAATTGTCGTTCTATCGATCATATCTGCATAATATGGTTAATAATATGAGTTAGATTGATAATAATAAGAGTAATGAGTATAGTAATTGTCGTACTATCGATCATATAAGCCTAATATGGCTGATAATATGAGGTAGATTGATAATACTAAGAGTAGTGAGTATAGTAATTCTCGTTCTATCGATCATATAAGCATAATATGGCTAATAATATGACTTAGGTTTATAATAATAAGAGTAATAAGTATAGTAATTGTCGTTCTATCGATCAT
The DNA here is from genome assembly GCF_050947335.1 of Megachile rotundata. Taxonomy (NCBI): domain Eukaryota; kingdom Metazoa; phylum Arthropoda; class Insecta; order Hymenoptera; family Megachilidae; genus Megachile; species Megachile rotundata. Next base: position 7,095 of record NW_027474545.1, read on the forward strand.
ATAAGCACAATATGGCTTATAATATGAGTTAGATTGATAATGATAAGAGTAATAAGTATAGTAATTGTCGTTCTATCGATCATATCTGCATAATATGTTTCATAATATGAGTTAGATTGATAATAATAAGAGTAATAAGTATAGTAATTGTCGTTATATCGATCATATAACCATAATATGGCTAATAGCATGAGTTGGATTGATAATAATAAGAGTAATGAGTATAGTAATTGTAGTTCTATCGATCATATAACCATAATATGGCTAATAATATGAGTTAGGTTTATAATAATAAGAGTAATAAGTATAGTAATTGTCGTTCTATCGATCATATAAGCACAATATGGCTAATAATATGAGTTAGATTGATAATGATAAGAGTAATAAGTATAGTAATTGTCGTTCTATCGATCATATCTGCATAATATGTTTAATAATATGAGTTAGATTGATAATAATAAGAGTAATAAGTATAGTAATTGTCGTTATATCGATCATATAACCATAATATGGCTAATAGCATGAGTTGGATTGATAATAATAAGAGTAATGAGTATAGTAATTGTAGTTCTATCGATCATATAACCATAATATGGCTAATAATATGAGTTAGATTGATAATACTAAGAGCAGTGAGTATAGTAATTCTCGTTCTATCGATCATATAAGCATAATATGGCTAATAATATGAGTTAGATTTATAATAATAAGAGTAATAAGTATAGTAATTGTCGTTCTATCAATCATATACGCGCAATATGGCTAATAATATGAGTTAGATTGATAATAATAAGAGTAATAAGTATAGTAATTGTCGTTCTATCGATCATATCTGCATAATATGGTTAATAATATGAGTTAGATTGATAATAATAAGAGTAATAAGTATAGTAATTGTCGTTATATCGATCATGTAACCATAATATGGCTAATAGCATGAGTTAGATTGATAATAATAAGAGTAATGAGTATAGTAATTGTCGTTCTATCGATCATATCTGCATAATATGGTTAATAATATGAGGTAGATTGATAATAGTGAGTGTAATAAATATAGTAATTGTCGTTCTATCGATCATATAAGCATAGTATGGCTAATAATATGAGTTAGATTGATAATAATAAGTGTAATAAGTATCGTAATTGTCGTTCTGTCGATCATAATTGCATAATATGGTTAATAATATGAGTTAGATTGATAATAATAAGAGCAATGAGTATAGTAATTGTCGTACTATCGATCATATAAGCATAATATGGCTAATAATATGAGTTAGATTGATAATAATAAGTGTAAGAAGTATAGTAATTGTCGTTCTATCGATCATATCTGCATAATATGGTTAATAATATGAGTTAGATTGATAATAATAAGAGTAATAAGTATAGTAATTGTCGTTATATCGATCATGTAACCATAATAGGGCTAATAGCATGAGTTAGATTGATAATAATAAGTGTAAGAAGTATAGTAATTGTCGTTCTATCGATCATATAAGCATAATATGGCTAATAATATGAGTTAGATTGATAATAATAAGAGTAATGAGTATAGTAATTGTCGTTATATCGATCATATAACCATAATATGGCTAATAGCATGAGTTGGATTGATAATAATAAGAGAAATGAGTATAGTAATTGTAGTTCTATCGATCATATAACCATAATATGGCTAATAATATGAGTTAGATTGATAATACTAAGAGTAGTGAGTATAGTAATTCTCGTTCTATCGATCATATAAGCATAATATGGCTAATAATATGAGTTAGATTGATAATAATAAGAGTAATAAGTACAGTAGTTGTCGTTCTATCGATCATATAAGCATAATAAGGCCAATAATATGAGTTAGAGTGATAATACTAAGAGTAGTGAGTATAGTAATTCTCGTTCTATCGATCATATAAGCATAATATGGCTAATAATATGAGTTAGGTTTATAATAATAAGAGTAATAAGTATAGTAATTGTCGTTCTATCGATCATATCTGCATAATATGGTTAATAATATCAGTTAGATTGATAATAATAAGAGTAATGAGTATAGTAATTGTCGTACTATCGATCATATAAGCATAATATGGCTAATAATATGAGTTAGATTGATAATAATAAGTGTAAGAAGTGTAGTAATTGTCGTTCTATCGATCATATCTGCATAATATGGCTAATAATATGAGTTAGATTGATAATAATAAGAGTAATAAGTACAGTAGTTGTCGTTCTATCGATCATATAAGCATAATAAGGCTAATAATATGAGTTAGATTGATAATACTAAGAGTAGTGAGTATAGTAATTGTCGTTCTATCGATCATATAAGCATAATATGGCTAATAATATGAGTTAGATTGATAATAATAAGAGTAATGAGTATAGTAATTGTCGTTCTATCGATCATATAAGCATAATATGGCTAATAATATGAGTTAGATTGATAATAATAAGTGTAATAAGTATAGTAATTGTCGTTCTATCGATCATATAAGCATAATATGGCTAATAATATGAGTTAGATTGATAATACTAAGAGTAGTGAGTATAGTAATTGTCGTTCTATCGATCATATAAGCATAATATGGCTAATAATATGAGTTAGATTGATAATAATAAGAGTAATAAGTATAGTAATTGTCGTTCTATCGATCATATCTGCATAATATGGTTAATAATATGAGTTAGATTGATAATAATAAGAGTAAGAAGTATAGTAATTGTCGTTCTATCGATCATATCTGCATAATATGGTTAATAATATGAGTTAGATTGATAATAGTGAGTGTAATAAATATAGTAATTGTCGTTCTATCGATCATATCTGCATAATATGGTTAATAATATGAGTTAGATTGATAATAGTGAGTGTAATAAATATAGTAATTGTAGTTCTATCGCTCATATAAGCACAATATGGCTAATAATATGAGTTAGATTGATAATAATAAGAGTAATAAGTATAGTAATTGTCGTTCTATCGATCATATAAGCATAATATGGCTAATAATATGAGTTAGATTGATAATAATAAGAGTAATAAGTACAGTAATTGTCGTTCTATCGATCATATAAGCATAATAAGGCTAATAATATGAGTTAGATTGATAATAATAACAGTAATAAGTATAGTAATTGTAGTTCTATCGATATTATAAGCATAATATGGCTAATAATATGAGTTAGATTGATAATACTAAGAGTAGTGAGTATAGTAATTGTCGTTCTATCGATCATATAAGCATAATATGGCTAATAATATGAGTTAGATTGATAATAATAAGAGTAATGAGTATAGTAATTGTCGTTCTATCGATCATATAAGCATAATATGGCTAATAATATGAGTTAGATTGATAATAATAACAGTAATAAGTATAGTAATTGTCGTTCTATCGATAATATAAGCATAATATGGCTAATAATATGAGTTAGATTGATAATACTAAGAGTAGTGAGTATAGTAATTGTCGTTCTATCGATCATATAAGCATAATATGGCTAATAATATGAGTTAGATTGATAATAATAAGAGTAATAAGTACAGTAATTGTCGTTCTATCGATCATATAAGCATAATAAGGCTAATAATATGAGTTAGATTGATAATAATAACAGTAATAAGTATAGTAATTGTAGTTCTATCGATATTATAAGCATAATATGGCTAATAATATGAGTTAGATTGATAATACTAAGAGTAGTGAGTATAGTAATTGTCGTTCTATCGATCATATAAGCATAATATGGCTAATAATATGAGTTAGATTGATAATAATAAGAGTAATGAGTATAGTAATTGTCGTTCTATCGATCATATAAGCATAATATGGCTAATAATATGAGTTAGATTGATAATAATAACAGTAATAAGTATAGTAATTGTCGTTCTGTCGATCATAATTGCATAATATGGTTAATAATATGAGTTAGATTGATAATAATAAGAGCAATGAGTATAGTAATTGTCGTACTATCGATCATATAAGCATAATATGGCTAATAATATGAGTTAGATTGATAATAATAACAGTAATAAGTATAGTAATTGTCGTTCTATCGATAATATAAGCATAATATGGCTAATAATATGAGTTAGATTGATAATACTAAGAGTAGTGAGTATAGTAATTGTCGTTCTATCGATCATATAAGCATAATATGGCTAATAATATGAGTTAGATTGATAGTAATAAGAGTAATGAGTATAGTAATTGTAGTTCTATCGATCATATCTGCATAATACGGTTAATAATATGAGTTAGAATGATAATAATAACAGTAATAAGTATAGTAATTGTCGTTCTATCGATCATATCTGCATAATATGGTTAATAATATGAGTTAGATTGATAATAGTGAGTGTAATAAATATAGTAATTGTCGTTCTATCGATCATATAAGCATAATATGGCTAATAATATGAGATACATTGGTAATAATAAGAGTAATGAGTATAGTAATTGTCGTTCTATCGATCATATAAACATAATATGGCTAATAATATGAGTTAGATTGATAATAATAAGTGTAATAAGTATAGTAATTGTCGTTCTGTCGATCATAATTGCATAATATGGTTAATAATATGAGTTAGATTGATAATAATAAGAGCAATGAGTATAGTAATTGTCGTACTATCGATCATATAAGCATAATATGGCTAATAATATGAGTTAGATTGATAATAATAACAGTAATAAGTATAGTAATTGTCGTTCGATCGATAATATAAGCATAATATGGCTAATAATATGAGTTAGATTGATAATACTAAGAGTAGTGAGTATAGTAATTGTCGTTCTATCGATCATATAAGCATAATATGGCTAATAATATGAGTTAGATTGATAGTAATAAGAGTAATGAGTATAGTAATTGTAGTTCTATCGATCATATCTGCATAATACGGTTAATAATATGAGTTAGAATGATAATAATAAGAGTAATAAGTATAGTAATTGTCGTTCTATCGATCATATCTGCATAATATGGTTAATAATATGAGTTAGATTGATAATAATAAGAGTAATGAGTATAGTAATTGTCGTACTATCGATCATATAAGCCTAATATGGCTGATAATATGAGGTAGATTGATAATACTAAGAGTAGTGAGTATAGTAATTCTCGTTCTATCGATCATATAAGCATAATATGGCTAAAAATATGACTTAGGTTTATAATAATAAGAGTAATAAGTATAGTAATTGTCGTTCTATCGATCATATAAGCACAATATGGCTAATAATATGAGTTAGATTGATAATGATAAGAGTAATAAGTATAGTAATTGTCGTTCTATCGATCATATCTGCATAATATGTTTCATAATATGAGTTAGATTGATAATAATAAGAGTAATAAGTATAGTAATTGTCGTTATATCGATCATATAACCATAATATGGCTAATAGCATGAGTTGGATTGATAATAATAAGAGTAATGAGTATAGTAATTGTAGTTCTATCGATCATATAACCATAATATGGCTAATAATATGAGTTAGGTTTATAATAATAAGAGTAATAAGTATAGTAATTGTCGTTCTATCGATCATATAAGCACAATATGGCTAATAATATGAGTTAGATTGATAATGATAAGAGTAATAAGTATAGTAATTGTCGTTCTATCGATCATATCTGCATAATATGTTTAATAATATGAGTTAGATTGATAATAATAAGAGTAATAAGTATAGTAATTGTCGTTATATCGATCATATAACCATAATATGGCTAATAGCATGAGTTGGATTGATAATAATAAGAGTAATGAGTATAGTAATTGTAGTTCTATCGATCATATAACCATAATATGGCTAATAATATGAGTTAGATTGATAATACTAAGAGCAGTGAGTATAGTAATTCTCGTTCTATCGATCATATAAGCATAATATGGCTAATAATATGAGTTAGATTTATAATAATAAGAGTAATAAGTATAGTAATTGTCGTTCTATCAATCATATACGCGCAATATGGCTAATAATATGAGTTAGATTGATAATAATAAGAGTAATAAGTATAGTAATTGTCGTTCTATCGATCATATAAGCATAATATGGTTAATAATATGAGTTAGATTGATAATAGTGAGTGTAATAAATATAGTAATTGTCGTTCTATCGATCATATAAGCATAGTATGGCTAATAATATGAGTTAGATTGATAATAATAAGTGTAATAAGTATAGTAATTGTCGTTCTGTCGATCATAATTGCATAATATGGTTAATAATATGAGTTAGATTGATAATAATAAGAGCAATGAGTATAGTAATTGTCGTACTATCGATCATATAAGCATAATATGGCTAATAATATGAGTTAGATTCATAATAATAAGTGTAAGAAGTATAGTAATTGTCGTTCTATCGATCATATCTGCATAATATGGTTAATAATATGAGTTAGATTGATAATAATAAGAGTAATAAGTATAGCAATTGTCGTTATATCGATCATGTAACCATAATAGGGCTAATAGCATGAGTTAGATTGATAATAATAAGTGTACGATGTATAGTAATTGTCGTTCTATCGATCATATAAGCATAATATGGCTAATAATATGAGTTAGATTGATAATAATAAGAGTAATGAGTATAGTAATTGTAGTTCTATCGATCATATCTGCATAATACGGTTAATAATATGAGTTAGAATGATAATAATAAGAGTAATAAGTATAGTAATTGTCGTTCTATCGATCATATCTGCATAATATGGTTAATAATATGAGTTAGATTGATAATAGTGAGTGTAATAAGTATAGTGAATGTCGTTCCATCGATCATATCAGCATAATATGGGTTATAATATGAGTTAGATTGATAATAATAACAGTAATAAGTATAGTAATTGTCGTTCTATCGATAATATAAGCATAATATGGCTAATAATATGAGTTAGATTGATAATACTAAGAGTAGTGAGTATAGTAATTGTCGTTCTATCGATCATATAAGCATAATATGGCTAATAATATGAGTTAGATTGATAATAATAAGAGTAATGAGTATAGTAATTGTCGTTCTATCGATCATATAAGCATAATATGGCTAATAATATGAGTTAGATTGATAATAATAAGTGTAATAAGTATAGTAATTGTCGTTCTATCGATCATATAAGCATAATATGGCTAATAATATGAGTTAGATTGATAATACTAAGAGTAGTGAGTATAGTAATTGTCGTTCTATCGATCATATAAGCATAATATGGCTAATAATATGAGTTAGATTGATAATAATAAGAGTAATAAGTATAGTAATTGTCGTTCTATCGATCATATCTGCATAATATGGTTAATAATATGAGTTAGAGTGATAATACTAAGAGTAGTGAGTATAGTAATTCTTGTTCTATCGATCATATAAGCATAATATGGCTAATAATATGAGTTAGGTTTATAATAATAAGAGTAATAAGTATAGTAATTGTCGTTCTATCGATCATATCTGCATAATATGGTTAATAATATCAGTTAGATTGATAATAATAAGAGTAATGAGTATAGTAATTGTCGTACTATCGATCATATAAGCATAATATGGCTAATAATATGAGTTAGATTGATAATAATAAGTGTAAGAAGTATAGTAATTGTCGTTCTATCGATCATATCTGCATAATATGGTTAATAATATGAGTTAGATTGATAATAATAAGAGTAATAAGTATAGTAATTGTCGTTCTATCGATCATATAAGCACAATATGGCTAATAATATGAGTTAGAATGATAATAATAAGAGTAATAAGTATAGTAATTGTCGTTCTATCGATCATATCTGCATAATATGGTTAATAATATGAGTTAGATTGATAATAGTGAGTGTAATAAGTATAGTGAATGTCGTTCCATCGATCATATCAGCATAATATGGGTTATAATATGAGTTAGATTGATAATAATAACAGTAATAAGTATAGTAATTGTCGTTCTATCGATAATATAAGCATAATATGGCTAATAATATGAGTTAGATTGATAATACTAAGAGTAGTGAGTATAGTAATTGTCGTTCTATCGATCATATAAGCATAATATGGCTAATAATATGAGTTAGATTGATAATAATAAGAGTAATGAGTATAGTAATTGTCGTTCTATCGATCATATAAGCATAATATGGCTAATAATATGAGTTAGATTGATAATAATAAGTGTAATAAGTATAGTAATTGTCGTTCTATCGATCATATAAGCATAATATGGCTAATAATATGAGTTAGATTGATAATACTAAGAGTAGTGAGTATAGTAATTGTCGTTCTATCGATCATATAAGCATAATATGGCTAATAATATGAGTTAGATTGATAATAATAAGAGTAATAAGTATAGTAATTGTCGTTCTATCGATCATATCTGCATAATATGGTTAATAATATGAGTTAGAGTGATAATACTAAGAGTAGTGAGTATAGTAATTCTTGTTCTATCGATCATATAAGCATAATATGGCTAATAATATGAGTTAGGTTTATAATAATAAGAGTAATAAGTATAGTAATTGTCGTTCTATCGATCATATCTGCATAATATGGTTAATAATATCAGTTAGATTGATAATAATAAGAGTAATGAGTATAGTAATTGTCGTACTATCGATCATATAAGCATAATATGGCTAATAATATGAGTTAGATTGATAATAATAAGTGTAAGAAGTATAGTAATTGTCGTTCTATCGATCATATCTGCATAATATGGTTAATAATATGAGTTAGATTGATAATAATAAGAGTAATAAGTATAGTAATTGTCGTTCTATCGATCATATAAGCACAATATGGCTAATAATATGAGTTAGATTGATAATAATAAGAGTAATAAGTATAGTAATTGTCGTTCTATCGATCATATCTGCATAATATGTTTAATAATATGAGTTAGATTGATAATAATAAGAGTAATAAGTATAGTAATTGTCGTTATATCGATCATATAACCATAATATGGCTAATAGCATGAGTTGGATTGATAATAATAAGAGTAATGAGTATAGTAATTGTAGTTCTATCGATCATATAACCATAATATGGCTAATAATATGAGTTAGATTGATAATACTAAGAGTAGTGAGTATAGTAATTCTCGTTCTATCGATCATATAAGCATAATATGGCTAATAATATGAGTTAGATTGATAATAATAAGAGTAATAAGTACAGTAGTTGTCGTTCTATCGATCATATAAGCATAATAAGGCTAATAATATGAGTTAGATTGATAATACTAAGAGAAGTGAGTATAGTAATTGTCGTTCTATCGATCATATAAGCATAATATGGCTAATAATATGAGTTAGATTGATAATAATAACAGTAATAAGTATAGTAATTGTCGTTCTATCGATAATATAAGCATAATATGGCTAATAATATGAGTTAGATTGATAATAATAAGTGTAAGAAGTATAGTAATTGTCGTTCGATCGATCATATCTGCATAATATGGTTAATAATATGAGTTAGATTGATAATAATAAGAGTAATGAGTATAGTAATTGTCGTTCTGTCGATCATAATTGCATAATATGGTTAATAATATGAGTTAGATTGATAATAATAAGAGCAATGAGTATAGTAATTGTCGTACTATCGATCATATAAGCATAATATGGCTAATAATATGAGTTAGATTGATAATAATAAGTGTAAGAAGTATAGTAATTGTCGTTCTATGGATCATATCTGCATAATATGGTTAATAATATGAGTTAGATTGATAATAGTAAGAGTAATAAGTATAGTAATTGTCGTTATATCGATCATGTAACCATAATAGGGCTAATAGCATGAGTTAGATTGATAATAATAAGTGTAAGAAGTATAGTAATTGTCGTTCTATCGATCATATAAGCATAATATGGCTAATAATATGAGTTAGATTGATAATAATAAGAGTAATGAGTATAGTAATTGTCGTTATATCGATCATATAACCATAATATGGCTAATAGCATGAGTTGGATTGATAATAATAAGAGAAATGAGTATAGTAATTGTAGTTCTATCGATCATATAACCATAATATGGCTAATAATATGAGTTAGATTGATAATACTAAGAGTAGTGAGTATAGTAATTCTCGTTCTATCGATCATATAAGCATAATATGGCTAATAATATGAGTTAGATTGATAATAATAAGAGTAATAAGTACAGTAGTTGTCGTTCTATCGATCATATAAGCATAATAAGGCCAATAATATGAGTTAGAGTGATAATACTAAGAGTAGTGAGTATAGTAATTCTCGTTCTATCGATCATATAAGCATAATATGGCTAATAATATGAGTTAGGTTTATAATAATAAGAGTAATAAGTATAGTAATTGTCGTTCTATCGATCATATCTGCATAATATGGTTAATAATATCAGTTAGATTGATAATAATAAGAGTAATGAGTATAGTAATTGTCGTACTATCGATCATATAAGCATAATATGGCTAATAATATGAGTTAGATTGATAATAATAAGTGTAAGAAGTGTAGTAATTGTCGTTCTATCGATCATATCTGCATAATATGGCTAATAATATGAGTTAGATTGATAATAATAAGAGTAATAAGTACAGTAGTTGTCGTTCTATCGATCATATAAGCATAATAAGGCTAATAATATGAGTTAGATTGATAATACTAAGAGTAGTGAGTATAGTAATTGTCGTTCTATCGATCATATAAGCATAATATGGCTAATAATATGAGTTAGATTGATAATAATAACAGTAATAAGTATAGTAATTGTCGTTCTATCGATAATATAAGCATAATATGGCTAATAATATGAGTTAGATTGATAATACTAAGAGTAGTGAGTATAGTAATTGTCGTTCTATCGATCATATAAGCATAATATGGCTAATAATATGAGTTAGATTGATAATAATAAGAGTAATGAGTATAGTAATTGTCGTTCTATCGATCATATAAGCATAATATGGCTAATAATATGAGTTAGATTGATAATAATAAGTGTAATAAGTATAGTAATTGTCGTTCTATCGATCATATAAGCATAATATGGCTAATAATATGAGTTAGATTGATAATACTAAGAGTAGTGAGTATAGTAATTGTCGTTCTATCGATCATATAAGCATAATATGGCTAATAATATGAGTTAGATTGATAATAATAAGAGTAATAAGTATAGTAATTGTCGTTCTATCGATCATATCTGCATAATATGGTTAATAATATGAGTTAGATTGATAATAATAAGAGTAAGAAGTATAGTAATTGTCGTTCTATCGATCATATCTGCATAATATGGTTAATAATATGAGTTAGATTGATAATAGTGAGTGTAATAAATATAGTAATTGTCGTTCTATCGATCATATCTGCATAATATGGTTAATAATATGAGTTAGATTGATAATAGTGAGTGTAATAAATATAGTAATTGTAGTTCTATCGCTCATATAAGCACAATATGGCTAATAATATGAGTTAGATTGATAATAATAAGAGTAATAAGTATAGTAATTGTCGTTCTATCGATCATATAAGCATAATATGGCTAATAATATGAGTTAGATTGATAATAATAAGAGTAATAAGTACAGTAATTGTCGTTCTATCGATCATATAAGCATAATAAGGCTAATAATATGAGTTAGATTGATAATAATAACAGTAATAAGTATAGTAATTGTAGTTCTATCGATATTATAAGCATAATATGGCTAATAATATGAGTTAGATTGATAATACTAAGAGTAGTGAGTATAGTAATTGTCGTTCTATCGATCATATAAGCATAATATGGCTAATAATATGAGTTAGATTGATAATAATAAGAGTAATGAGTATAGTAATTGTCGTTCTATCGATCATATAAGCATAATATGGCTAATAATATGAGTTAGATTGATAATAATAACAGTAATAAGTATAGTAATTGTCGTTCTATCGATAATATAAGCATAATATGGCTAATAATATGAGTTAGATTGATAATACTAAGAGTAGTGAGTATAGTAATTGTCGTTCTATCGATCATATAAGCATAATATGGCTAATAATATGAGTTAGATTGATAATAATAAGAGTAATAAGTACAGTAATTGTCGTTCTATCGATCATATAAGCATAATAAGGCTAATAATATGAGTTAGATTGATAATAATAACAGTAATAAGTATAGTAATTGTAGTTCTATCGATATTATAAGCATAATATGGCTAATAATATGAGTTAGATTGATAATACTAAGAGTAGTGAGTATAGTAATTGTCGTTCTATCGATCATATAAGCATAATATGGCTAATAATATGAGTTAGATTGATAATAATAAGAGTAATGAGTATAGTAATTGTCGTTCTATCGATCATATAAGCATAATATGGCTAATAATATGAGTTAGATTGATAATAATAACAGTAATAAGTATAGTAATTGTCGTTCTATCGATAATATAAGCATAATATGGCTAATAATATGAGTTAGATTGATAATACTAAGAGTAGTGAGTATAGTAATTGTCGTTCTATCGATCATATAAGCATAATATGGCTAATAATATGAGTTAGATTGATAATAATAAGAGTAATAAGTATAGTAATTGTCGTTCTATCGATCATATCTGCATAATATGGTTAATAATATGAGTTAGATTGATAATAATAAGAGTAAGAAGTATAGTAATTGTCGTTCTATCGATCATATCTGCATAATATGGTTAATAATATGAGTTAGATTGATAATAGTGAGTGTAATAAATATAGTAATTGTCGTTCTATCGATCATATAAGCATAATATGGCTAATAATATGAGATACATTGGTAATAATAAGAGTAATGAGTATAGTAATTGTCGTTCTATCGATCATATAAACATAATATGGCTAATAATATGAGTTAGATTGATAATAATAAGTGTAATAAGTATAGTAATTGTCGTTCTGTCGATCATAATTGCATAATATGGTTAATAATATGAGTTAGATTGATAATAATAAGAGCAATGAGTATAGTAATTGTCGTACTATCGATCATATAAGCATAATATGGCTAATAATATGAGTTAGATTGATAATAATAAGAGTAATAAGTATAGTAATTGTCGTTCTATCGATCATATCTGCATAATATGGTTAATAATATGAGTTAGAGTGATAATACTAAGAGTAGTGAGTATAGTAATTCTTGTTCTATCGATCATATAAGCATAATATGGCTAATAATATGAGTTAGGTTTATAATAATAAGAGTAATAAGTATAGTAATTGTCGTTCTATCGATCATATCTGCATAATATGGTTAATAATATCAGTTAGATTGATAATAATAAGAGTAATGAGTATAGTAATTGTCGTACTATCGATCATATAAGCATAATATGGCTAATAATATGAGTTAGATTGATAATAATAAGTGTAAGAAGTATAGTAATTGTCGTTCTATCGATCATATCTGCATAATATGGTTAATAATATGAGTTAGATTGATAATAATAAGAGTAATAAGTATAGTAATTGTCGTTCTATCGATCATATAAGCACAATATGGCTAATAATATGAGTTAGATTGATAATAATAAGAGTAATAAGTATAGTAATTGTCGTTCTATCGATCATATCTGCATAATATGTTTAATAATATGAGTTAGATTGATAATAATAAGAGTAATAAGTATAGTAATTGTCGTTATATCGATCATATAACCATAATATGGCTAATAGCATGAGTTGGATTGATAATAATAAGAGTAATGAGTATAGTAATTGTAGTTCTATCGATCATATAACCATAATATGGCTAATAATATGAGTTAGATTGATAATACTAAGAGTAGTGAGTATAGTAATTCTCGTTCTATCGATCATATAAGCATAATATGGTTAATAATATGAGTTAGATTGATAATAGTGAGTGTAATAAGTATAGTGAATGTCGTTCTATCGATCATATCAGCATAATATGGGTTATAATATGAGTTGGGTTGATAATAATAAGAGTAATGAGGATAGTAATTGTAGTTCTATCGATCATATAAGCATAATATGGTTAATAATATGAGTTAGATTGATAATAGTGAGTGTAATAAATATAGTAATTGTCGTTCTATCGATCATATAAGCATAATATGGCTAATAATATGAGTTAGATTGATAATAATAAGTGTAAGAAGTATAGTAATTGTCGTTCGATCGATCATATCTGCATAATATGGTTAATAATATGAGTTAGATTGATAATAATAAGAGTAATGAGTATAGTAATTGTCGTTCTGTCGATCATAATTGCATAATATGGTTAATAATATGAGTTAGATTGATAATAATAAGAGCAATGAGTATAGTAATTGTCGTACTATCGATCATATAAGCATAATATGGCTAATAATATGAGTTAGATTGATAATAATAAGTGTAAGAAGTATAGTAATTGTCGTTCTATGGATCATATCTGCATAATATGGTTAATAATATGAGTTAGATTGATAATAATAAGAGTAATAAGTATAGTAATTGTCGTTATATCGATCATGTAACCATAATAGGGCTAATAGCATGAGTTAGATTGATAATAATACGTGTAAGAAGTATAGTAATTGTCGTTCTATCGATCATATAAGCATAATATGGCTAATAATATGAGTTAGATTGATAATAATAAGAGTAATGAGTATAGTAATTGTCGTTATATCGATCATATAACCATAATATGGCTAATAGCATGAGTTGGATTGATAATAATAAGAGAAATGAGTATAGTAATTGTAGTTCTATCGATCATATAACCATAATATGGCTAATAATATGAGTTAGATTGATAATACTAAGAGTAGTGAGTATAGTAATTCTCGTTCTATCGATCATATAAGCATAATATGGCTAATAATATGAGTTAGATTGATAATAATAAGAGTAATAAGTACAGTAGTTGTCGTTCTATCGATCATATAAGCATAATAAGGCCAATAATATGAGTTAGAGTGATAATACTAAGAGTAGTGAGTATAGTAATTCTCGTTCTATCGATCATATAAGCATAATATGGCTAATAATATGAGTTAGGTTTATAATAATAAGAGTAATAAGTATAGTAATTGTCGTTCTATCGATCATATCTGCATAATATGGTTAATAATATCAGTTAGATTGATAATAATAAGAGTAATGAGTATAGTAATTGTCGTACTATCGATCATATAAGCATAATATGGCTAATAATATGAGTTAGATTGATAATAATAAGTGAAAGAAGTGTAGTAATTGTCGTTCTATCGATCATATCTGCATAATATGGCTAATAATATGAGTTAGATTGATAATAATAAGAGTAATAAGTACAGTAGTTGTCGTTCTATCGATCATATAAGCATAATAAGGCTAATAATATGAGTTAGATTGATAATACTAAGAGTAGTGAGTATAGTAATTGTCGTTCTATCGATCATATAAGCATAATATGGCTAATAATATGAGTTAGATTGATAATAATAACAGTAATAAGTATAGTAATTGTCGTTCTATCGATAATATAAGCATAATATGGCTAATAATATGAGTTAGATTGATAATACTAAGAGTAGTGAGTATAGTAATTGTCGTTCTATCGATCATATAAGCATAATATGGCTAATAATATGAGTTAGATTGATAATAATAAGAGTAATGAGTATAGTAATTGTCGTTCTATTGATCATATAAGCATAATATGGCTAATAATATGAGTTAGATTGATAATAATAAGTGTAATAAGTATAGTAATTGTCGTTCTATCGATCATATAAGCATAATATGGCTAATAATATGAGTTAGATTGATAATACTAAGAGTAGTGAGTATAGTAATTGTCGTTCTATCGATCATATAAGCATAATATGGCTAATAATATGAGTTAGATTGATAATAATAAGAGTAATAAGTATAGTAATTGTCGTTCTATCGATCATATCTGCATAATATGGTAAATAATATGAGTTAGATTGATAATAATAAGAGTAAGAAGTATAGTAATTGTCGTTCTATCGATCATATCTGCATAATATGGTTAATAATATGAGTTAGATTGATAATAGTGAGTGTAATAAATATAGTAATTGTCGTTCTATCGATAATATAAGCATAATATGGCTAATAATATGAGTTAGATTGATAATAGTGAGTGTAATAAATATAGTAATTGTAGTTCTATCGCTCATATAAGCACAATATGGCTAATAATATGAGTTAGATTGATAATAATAAGAGTAATAAGTATAGTAATTGTCGTTCTATCGATCATATAAGCATAATATGGCTAATAATATGAGTTAGATTGATAATAATAAGAGTAATAAGTACAGTAATTGTCGTTCTATCGATCATATAAGCATAATAAGGCTAATAATATGAGTTAGATTGATAATAGTAACAGTAATAAGTATAGTAATTGTAGTTCTATCGATATTATAAGCATAATATGGCTAATAATATGAGTTAGATTGATAATACTAAGAGTAGTGAGTATAGTAATTGTCGTTCTATCGATCATATAAGCATAATATGGCTAATAATATGAGTTAGATTGATAATAATAAGAGTAATGAGTATAGTAATTGTCGTTCTATCGATCATATAAGCATAATATGGCTAATAATATGAGTTAGATTGATAATAATAACAGTAATAAGTATAGTAATTGTCGTTCTATCGATAATATAAGCATAATATGGCTAATAATATGAGTTAGATTGATAATACTAAGAGTAGTGAGTATAGTAATTGTCGTTCTATCGATCATATAAGCATAATATGGCTAATAATATGAGTTAGATTGATAATAATAAGAGTAATAAGTACAGTAATTGTCGTTCTATCGATCATATAAGCATAATAAGGCTAATAATATGAGTTAGATTGATAATAATAACAGTAATAAGTATAGTAATTGTAGTTCTATCGATATTATAAGCATAATATGGCTAATAATATGAGTTAGATTGATAATACTAAGAGTAGTGAGTATAGTAATTGTCGTTCTATCGATCATATAAGCATAATATGGCTAATAATATGAGTTAGATTGATAATAATAAGAGTAATGAGTATAGTAATTGTCGTTCTATCGATCATATAAGCATAATATGGCTAATAATATGAGTTAGATTGATAATAATAACAGTAATAAGTATAGTAATTGTCGTTCTATCGATAATATAAGCATAATATGGCTAATAATATGAGTTAGATTGATAATACTAAGAGTAGTGAGTATAGTAATTGTCGTTCTATCGATCATATAAGCATAATATGGCTAATAATATGAGTTAGATTGATAATAATAAGAGTAATAAGTATAGTAATTGTCGTTCTATCGATCATATCTGCATAATATGGTTAATAATATGAGTTAGATTGATAATAATAAGAGTAAGAAGTATAGTAATTGTCGTTCTATCGATCATATCTGCATAATATGGTTAATAATATGAGTTAGATTGATAATAGTGAGTGTAATAAATATAGTAATTGTCGTTCTATCGATCATATAAGCATAATATGGCTAATAATATGAGTTAGATTGATAATAATAAGAGTAATGAGTATAGTAATTGTCGTTCTATCGATCATATAAACATAATATGGCTAATAATATGAGTTAGATTGATAATAATAAGTGTAATAAGTATAGTAATTGTCGTTCTGTCGATCATAATTGCATAATATGGTTAATAATATGAGTTAGATTGATAATAATAAGAGCAATGAGTATAGTAATTGTCGTACTATCGATCATATAAGCATAATATGGCTAATAATATGAGTTAGATTGATAATAATAACAGTAATAAGTATAGTAATTGTCGTTCTATCGATAATATAAGCATAATATGGCTAATAATATGAGTTAGATTGATAATACTAAGAGTAGTGAGTATAGTAATTGTCGTTCTATCGATCATATAAGCATAATATGGCTAATAATATGAGTTAGATTGATAGTAATAAGAGTAATGAGTATAGTAATTGTAGTTCTATCGATCATATCTGCATAATACGGTTAATAATATGAGTTAGAATGATAATAATAAGAGTAATAAGTATAGTAATTTTCGTTCTATCGATCATATCTGCATAATATGGTTAATAATATGAGTTAGATTGATAATAATAAGAGTAATGAGTATAGTAATTGTCGTACTATCGATCATATAAGCATAATATGGCTAATAATGTGAGTTAGATTGATAATAGTGAGTGTAATAAGTATAGAAATTGGTCGTTCTATCGATCATATCTGCATAATATGGTTAATAATATGAGTTAGATTGATAATAATAAGAGTAATGAGTATAGTAATTGTCGTACTATCGATCATATAAGCCTAATATGGCTGATAATATGAGGTAGATTGATAATACTAAGAGTAGTGAGTATAGTAATTCTCGTTCTATCGATCATATAAGCATAATATGGCTAATAATATGACTTCGGTTTATAATAATAAGAGTAATAAGTATAGTAATTGTCGTTCTATCGATCATATAAGCACAATATGGCTAATAATATGAGTTAGATTGATAATGATAAGAGTAATAAGTATAGTAATTGTCGTTCTATCGATCATATCTGCATAATATGTTTAATAATATGAGTTAGATTGATAATAATAAGAGTAATAAGTATAGTAATTGTCGTTATATCGATCATATAACCATAATATGGCTAATAGCATGAGTTGGATTGATAATAATAAGAGTAATGAGTATAGTAATTGTAGTTCTATCGATCATATAACCATAATATGGCTAATAATATGAGTTAGGTTTATAATAATAAGAGTAATAAGTATAGTAATTGTCGTTCTATCGATCATATAAGCACAATATGGCTAATAATATGAGTTAGATTGATAATAATAAGAGTAATGAGTATAGTAATTGTCGTTCTATCGACCATATAAACATAATATGGCTAATAATATGAGTTAGATTGATAATAATAAGTGTAATAAGTATAGTAATTGTCGTTCTGTCGATCATAATTGCATAATATGGTTAATAATATGAGTTAGATTGATAATAATAAGAGCAATGAGTATAGTAATTGTCGTACTATCGATCATATAAGCATAATATGTTTAATAATATGAGTTAGATTGATAATAATAAGAGTAATAAGTATAGTAATTGTCGTTATATCGATCATATAACCATAATATGGCTAATAGCATGAGCTGGATTGATAATAATAAGAGTAATGAGTATAGTAATTGTAGTTCTATCGATCATATAACCATAATATGGCTAATAATATGAGTTAGGTTTATAATAATAAGAGTAATAAGTATAGTAATTGTCGTTCTATCGATCATATAAGCACAATATGGCTAATAATATGAGTTAGATTGATAATGATAAGAGTAATAAGTATAGTAATTGTCGTTCTATCGATCATATCTGCATAATATGTTTAATAATATGAGTTAGATTGATAATAATAAGAGTAATAAGTATAGTAATTGTCGTTATATCGATCATATAACCATAATATGGCTAATAGCATGAGTTGGATTGATAATAATAAGAGTAATGAGTATAGTAATTGTAGTTCTATCGATCATATAACCATAATATGGCTAATAATATGAGTTAGATTGATAATACTAAGAGTAGTGAGTATAGTAATTCTCGTTCTATCGATCATATAAGCATAATATGGCTAATAATATGAGTTAGATTGATAATAATAAGAGTAATGAGTATAGTAATTGTCGTTCTATCGATCATATCTGCATAATATGGTTAATAATATGAGGTAGATTGATAATAGTGAGTGTAATAAATATAGTAATTGTCGTTCTATCGATCATATAAGCATAGTATGGCTAATAATATGAGTTAGATTGATAATAATAAGTGTAATAAGTATAGTAATTGTCGTTCTGTCGATCATAATTGCATAATATGGTTAATAATATGAGTTAGATTGATAATAATAAGAGCAATGAGTATAGTAATTGTCGTACTATCGATCATATAAGCATAATATGGCTAATAATATGAGTTAGATTGATAATAATAAGTGTAAGAAGTATAGTAATTGTCGTTCTATCGATCATATCTGCATAATACGGTTAATAATATGAGTTAGATTGATAATAATAAGAGTAATAAGTATAGTAATTGTCGTTATATCGATCATGTAACCATAATAGGGCTAATAGCATGAGTTAGATTGATAATAATAAGTGTACGATGTATAGTAATTGTCGTTCTATCGATCATATAAGCATAATATGGCTAATAATATGAGTTAGATTGATAATAATAAGAGTAATGAGTATAGTAATTGTAGTTCTATCGATCATATCTGCATAATACGGTTAATAATATGAGTTAGAATGATAATAATAAGAGTAATAAGTATAGTAATTGTCGTTCTATCGATCATATCTGCATAATATGGTTAATAATATGAGTTAGATTGATAATAGTGAGTGTAATAAGTATAGTGAATGTCGTTCCATCGATCATATCAGCATAATATGGGTTATAATATGAGTTGGGTTGATAATAATAAGAGTAATGAGGATAGTAATTGTAGTTCTATCGATCATATAAGCATAATGTGGCTAATAATATGAGTTAGATTCATAATAATAAGAGTAATAAGTATAGTAATTGTCGTTATATCGATCATGTAACCATAATATGGCTAATAGCATGAGTTAGATTGATAATAATAAGAGTAATGAGTATAGTAATTGTCGTTCTATCGATCATATCTGCATAATATGGTTAATAATATGAGTTAGATTGATAATAGTGAGTGTAATAAATATAGTAATTGTCGTTCTATCGATCATATAAGCATAATATGGCTAATAGCATGAGCTGGATTGATAATAATAAGAGTAATGAGTATAGTAATTGTAGTTCTATCGATCATATAACCATAATATGGCTAATAATATGAGTTAGGTTTATAATAATAAGAGTAATAAGTATAGTAATTGTCGTTCTATCGATCATATAAGCACAATATGGCTAATAATATGAGTTAGATTGATAATGATAAGAGTAATAAGTATAGTAATTGTCGTTCTATCGATCATATCTGCATAATATGTTTAATAATATGAGTTAGATTGATAATAATAAGAGTAATAAGTATAGTAATTGTTATATCGATCATATAACCATAATATGGCTAATAGCCTGAGCTGGATTGATAATAATAAGAGTAATGAGTATAGTAATTGTAGTTCTATCGATCATATAACCATAATATGGCTAATAATATGAGTTAGGTTTATAATAATAAGAGTAATAAGTATAGTAATTGTCGTTCTATCGATCATATAAGCACAATATGGCTAATAATATGAGTTAGATTGATAATGATAAGAGTAATAAGTATAGTAATTGTCGTTCTATCGATCATATCTGCATAATATGTTTAATAATATGAGTTAGATTGATAATAATAAGAGTAATAAGTATAGTAATTGTCGTTATATCGATCATATAACCATAATATGGCTAATAGCATGAGTTGGATTGATAATAATAAGAGTAATGAGTATAGTAATTGTAGTTCTATCGATCATATAACCATAATATGGCTAATAATATGAGTTAGATTGATAATACTAAGAGTAGTGAGTATAGTAATTCTCGTTCTATCGATCATATAAGCATAATATGGCTAATAATATGAGTTAGATTGATAATAATAAGAGTAATGAGTATAGTAATTGTCGTTCTATCGATCATATCTGCATAATATGGTTAATAATATGAGGTAGATTGATAATAGTGAGTGTAATAAATATAGTAATTGTCGTTCTATCGATCATATAAGCATAGTATGGCTAATAATATGAGTTAGATTGATAATAATAAGTGTAATAAGTATAGTAATTGTCGTTCTGTCGATCATAATTGCATAATATGGTTAATAATATGAGTTAGATTGATAATAATAAGAGCAATGAGTATAGTAATTGTCGTACTATCGATCATATAAGCATAATATGGCTAATAATATGAGTTAGATTGATAATAATAAGTGTAAGAAGTATAGTAATTGTCGTTCTATCGATCATATCTGCATAATACGGTTAATAATATGAGTTAGATTGATAATAATAAGAGTAATAAGTATAGTAATTGTCGTTATATCGATCATGTAACCATAATAGGGCTAATAGCATGAGTTAGATTGATAATAATAAGTGTACGATGTATAGTAATTGTCGTTCTATCGATCATATAAGCATAATATGGCTAATAATATGAGTTAGATTGATAATAATAAGAGTAATGAGTATAGTAATTGTAGTTCTATCGATCATATCTGCATAATACGGTTAATAATATGAGTTAGAATGATAATAATAAGAGTAATAAGTATAGTAATTGTCGTTCTATCGATCATATCTGCATAATATGGTTAATAATATGAGTTAGATTGATAATAGTGAGTGTAATAAGTATAGTGAATGTCGTTCCATCGATCATATCAGCATAATATGGGTTATAATATGAGTTGGGTTGATAATAATAAGAGTAATGAGGATAGTAATTGTAGTTCTATCGATCATATAAGCATAATGTGGCTAATAATATGAGTTAGATTCATAATAATAAGAGTAATAAGTATAGTAATTGTCGTTATATCGATCATGTAACCATAATATGGCTAATAGCATGAGTTAGATTGATAATAATAAGAGTAATGAGTATAGTAATTGTCGTTCTATCGATCATATCTGCATAATATGGTTAATAATATGAGTTAGATTGATAATAGTGAGTGTAATAAATATAGTAATTGTCGTTCTATCGATCATATAAGCATAATATGGCTAATAATATGAGTTAGATTGATAATAATAAGTGTAATAAGTATAGTAATTGTCGTTCTGTCGATCATAATTGCATAATATGGTTAATAATATGAGTTAGATTGATAATAATAAGAGCAATGAGTATAGTAATTGTCGTACTATCGATCATATAAGCATAATATGGCTAATAATATGAGTTAGATTGATAATAATAAGTGTAAGAAGTATAGTAATTGTCGTTCTATCGATCATATCTGCATAATATGGTTAATAATATGAGTTAGATTGATAATAATAAGAGTAATAAGTATAGTAATTGTCGTTATATCGATCATGTAAAAATAATATGGCTAATAGCATGAGTTAGATTGATAATATTAAGAGTAATGAGTATAGTAATTGTCGTACTATCGATCATATAAGCATAATATGGCTAATAATATGAGTTAGATTGATAATAATAAGAGTAATGAGTATAGTAATTGTCGTTATATCGATCATATAACCATAATATGGCTAATAGCATGAGTTGGATTGATAATAATAAGAGTAATGAGTATAGTAATTGTAGTTCTATCGATCATATAACCATAATATGGCTAATAATATGAGTTAGATTGATAATACTAAGAGTAGTGAGTATAGTAATTCTCGTTCTATCGATCATATAAGCATAATATGGCTAATAATATGAGTTAGATTGATAATAATAAGAGTAATAAGTACAGTAGTTGTCGTTCTATCAATCATATAAGCATAATAAGGCTAATAATATGAGTTAGAGTGATAATACTAAGAGTAGTGAGTATAGTAATTCTCGTTCTATCGATCATATAAGCATAATATGGCTAATAATATGAGTTAGGTTTATAATAATAAGAGTAATAAGTATAGTAATTGTCGTTCTATCGATCATATCTGCATAATATGGTTAATAATATCAGTTAGATTGATAATAATAAGAGTAATGAGTATAGTAATTGTCGTACTATCGATCATATAAGCATAATATGGCTAATAATATGAGTTAGATTGATAATAATAAGTGTAAGAAGTATAGTAATTGTCGTTCTATCGATCATATCTGCATAATATGGTTAATAATATGAGTTAGATTGATAATAATAAGAGTAATAAGTATAGTAATTGTCGTTCTATCGATCATATAAGCACAATATGGCTAATAATATGAGTTAGATTGATAATAATAAGAGTAATAAGTATAGTAATTGTCGTTCTATCGATCATATCTGCATAATATGTTTAATAATATGAGTTAGATTGATAATAATAAGAGTAATAAGTATAGTAATTGTCGTTATATCGATCATATAACCATAATATGGCTAATAGCATGAGTTGGATTGATAATAATAAGAGTAATGAGTATAGTAATTGTAGTTCTATCGATCATATAACCATAATATGGCTAATAATATGAGTTAGATTGATAATACTAAGAGTAGTGAGTATAGTAATTCTCGTTCTATCGATCATATAAGCATAATATGGCTAATAATATGAGTTAGATTGATAATAATAAGAGTAATAAGTACAGTAGTTGTCGTTCTATCGATCATATAAGCATAATAAGGCTAATAATATGAGTTAGATTGATAATACTAAGAGAAGTGAGTATAGTAATTGTCGTTCTATCGATCATATAAGCATAATATGGCTAATAATATGAGTTAGATTGATAATAATAACAGTAATAAGTATAGTAATTGTCGTTCTATCGATAATATAAGCATAATATGGCTAATAATATGAGTTAGATTGATAATACTAAGAGTAGTGAGTATAGTAATTGTCGTTCTATCGATCATATAAGCATAATATGGCTAATAATATGAGTTAGATTGATAATAATAAGAGTAATGAGTATAGAAATTGTAGTTCTATCGATCATATCTGCATAATACGGTTAATAATATGAGTTAGAATGATAATAATAAGAGTAATAAGTATAGTAATTGTCGTTCTATCGATCATATCTGCATAATATGGTTAATAATATGAGTTAGATTGATAATAGTGAGTGTAATAAGTATAGTGAATGTCGTTCTATCGATCATATCAGCATAATATGGGTTATAATATGAGTTGGGTTGATAATAATAAGAGTAATGAGGATAGTAATTGTAGTTCTATCGATCATATAAGCATAATATGGTTAATAATATGAGTTAGATTGATAATAGTGAGTGTAATAAATATAGTAATTGTCGTTCTATCGATCATATAAGCATAATATGGCTAATAATATGAGTTAGATTGATAATAATAAGTGTAAGAAGTATAGTAATTGTCGTTCGATCGATCATATCTGCATAATATGGTTAATAATATGAGTTAGATTGATAATAATAAGAGTAATGAGTATAGTAATTGTCGTTCTGTCGATCATAATTGCATAATATGGTTAATAATATGAGTTAGATTGATAATAATAAGAGCAATGAGTATAGTAATTGTCGTACTATCGATCATATAAGCATAATATGGCTAATAATATGAGTTAGATTGATAATAATAAGTGTAAGAAGTATAGTAATTGTCGTTCTATGGATCATATCTGCATAATATGGTTAATAATATGAGTTAGATTGATAATAATAAGAGTAATAAGTATAGTAATTGTCGTTATATCGATCATGTAACCATAATAGGGCTAATAGCATGAGTTAGATTGATAATAATACGTGTAAGAAGTATAGTAATTGTCGTTCTATCGATCATATAAGCATAATATGGCTAATAATATGAGTTAGATTGATAATAATAAGAGTAATGAGTATAGTAATTGTCGTTATATCGATCATATAACCATAATATGGCTAATAGCATGAGTTGGATTGATAATAATAAGAGAAATGAGTATAGTAATTGTAGTTCTATCGATCATATAACCATAATATGGCTAATAATATGAGTTAGATTGATAATACTAAGAGTAGTGAGTATAGTAATTCTCGTTCTATCGATCATATAAGCATAATATGGCTAATAATATGAGTTAGATTGATAATAATAAGAGTAATAAGTACAGTAGTTGTCGTTCTATCGATCATATAAGCATAATAAGGCCAATAATATGAGTTAGAGTGATAATACTAAGAGTAGTGAGTATAGTAATTCTCGTTCTATCGATCATATAAGCATAATATGGCTAATAATATGAGTTAGGTTTATAATAATAAGAGTAATAAGTATAGTAATTGTCGTTCTATCGATCATATCTGCATAATATGGTTAATAATATCAGTTAGATTGATAATAATAAGAGTAATGAGTATAGTAATTGTCGTACTATCGATCATATAAGCATAATATGGCTAATAATATGAGTTAGATTGATAATAATAAGTGAAAGAAGTGTAGTAATTGTCGTTCTATCGATCATATCTGCATAATATGGCTAATAATATGAGTTAGATTGATAATAATAAGAGTAATAAGTACAGTAGTTGTCGTTCTATCGATCATATAAGCATAATAAGGCTAATAATATGAGTTAGATTGATAATACTAAGAGTAGTGAGTATAGTAATTGTCGTTCTATCGATCATATAAGCATAATATGGCTAATAATATGAGTTAGATTGATAATAATAACAGTAATAAGTATAGTAATTGTCGTTCTATCGATAATATAAGCATAATATGGCTAATAATATGAGTTAGATTGATAATACTAAGAGTAGTGAGTATAGTAATTGTCGTTCTATCGATCATATAAGCATAATATGGCTAATAATATGAGTTAGATTGATAATAATAAGAGTAATGAGTATAGTAATTGTCGTTCTATTGATCATATAAGCATAATATGGCTAATAATATGAGTTAGATTGATAATAATAAGTGTAATAAGTATAGTAATTGTCGTTCTATCGATCATATAAGCATAATATGGCTAATAATATGAGTTAGATTGATAATACTAAGAGTAGTGAGTATAGTAATTGTCGTTCTATCGATCATATAAGCATAATATGGCTAATAATATGAGTTAGATTGATAATAATAAGAGTAATAAGTATAGTAATTGTCGTTCTATCGATCATATCTGCATAATATGGTAAATAATATGAGTTAGATTGATAATAATAAGAGTAAGAAGTATAGTAATTGTCGTTCTATCGATCATATCTGCATAATATGGTTAATAATATGAGTTAGATTGATAATAGTGAGTGTAATAAATATAGTAATTGTCGTTCTATCGATAATATAAGCATAATATGGCTAATAATATGAGTTAGATTGATAATAGTGAGTGTAATAAATATAGTAATTGTAGTTCTATCGCTCATATAAGCACAATATGGCTAATAATATGAGTTAGATTGATAATAATAAGAGTAATAAGTATAGTAATTGTCGTTCTATCGATCATATAAGCATAATATGGCTAATAATATGAGTTAGATTGATAATAATAAGAGTAATAAGTACAGTAATTGTCGTTCTATCGATCATATAAGCATAATAAGGCTAATAATATGAGTTAGATTGATAATAGTAACAGTAATAAGTATAGTAATTGTAGTTCTATCGATATTATAAGCATAATATGGCTAATAATATGAGTTAGATTGATAATACTAAGAGTAGTGAGTATAGTAATTGTCGTTCTATCGATCATATAAGCATAATATGGCTAATAATATGAGTTAGATTGATAATAATAAGAGTAATGAGTATAGTAATTGTCGTTCTATCGATCATATAAGCATAATATGGCTAATAATATGAGTTAGATTGATAATAATAACAGTAATAAGTATAGTAATTGTCGTTCTATCGATAATATAAGCATAATATGGCTAATAATATGAGTTAGATTGATAATACTAAGAGTAGTGAGTATAGTAATTGTCGTTCTATCGATCATATAAGCATAATATGGCTAATAATATGAGTTAGATTGATAATAATAAGAGTAATAAGTACAGTAATTGTCGTTCTATCGATCATATAAGCATAATAAGGCTAATAATATGAGTTAGATTGATAATAATAACAGTAATAAGTATAGTAATTGTAGTTCTATCGATATTATAAGCATAATATGGCTAATAATATGAGTTAGATTGATAATACTAAGAGTAGTGAGTATAGTAATTGTCGTTCTATCGATCATATAAGCATAATATGGCTAATAATATGAGTTAGATTGATAATAATAAGAGTAATGAGTATAGTAATTGTCGTTCTATCGATCATATAAGCATAATATGGCTAATAATATGAGTTAGATTGATAATAATAACAGTAATAAGTATAGTAATTGTCGTTCTATCGATAATATAAGCATAATATGGCTAATAATATGAGTTAGATTGATAATACTAAGAGTAGTGAGTATAGTAATTGTCGTTCTATCGATCATATAAGCATAATATGGCTAATAATATGAGTTAGATTGATAATAATAAGAGTAATAAGTATAGTAATTGTCGTTCTATCGATCATATCTGCATAATATGGTTAATAATATGAGTTAGATTGATAATAATAAGAGTAAGAAGTATAGTAATTGTCGTTCTATCGATCATATCTGCATAATATGGTTAATAATATGAGTTAGATTGATAATAGTGAGTGTAATAAATATAGTAATTGTCGTTCTATCGATCATATAAGCATAATATGGCTAATAATATGAGTTAGATTGATAATAATAAGAGTAATGAGTATAGTAATTGTCGTTCTATCGATCATATAAACATAATATGGCTAATAATATGAGTTAGATTGATAATAATAAGTGTAATAAGTATAGTAATTGTCGTTCTGTCGATCATAATTGCATAATATGGTTAATAATATGAGTTAGATTGATAATAATAAGAGCAATGAGTATAGTAATTGTCGTACTATCGATCATATAAGCATAATATGGCTAATAATATGAGTTAGATTGATAATAATAACAGTAATAAGTATAGTAATTGTCGTTCTATCGATAATATAAGCATAATATGGCTAATAATATGAGTTAGATTGATAATACTAAGAGTAGTGAGTATAGTAATTGTCGTTCTATCGATCATATAAGCATAATATGGCTAATAATATGAGTTAGATTGATAGTAATAAGAGTAATGAGTATAGTAATTGTAGTTCTATCGATCATATCTGCATAATACGGTTAATAATATGAGTTAGAATGATAATAATAAGAGTAATAAGTATAGTAATTTTCGTTCTATCGATCATATCTGCATAATATGGTTAATAATATGAGTTAGATTGATAATAATAAGAGTAATGAGTATAGTAATTGTCGTACTATCGATCATATAAGCATAATATGGCTAATAATGTGAGTTAGATTGATAATAGTGAGTGTAATAAGTATAGAAATTGTCGTTCTATCGATCATATCTGCATAATATGGTTAATAATATGAGTTAGATTGATAATAATAAGAGTAATGAGTATAGTAATTGTCGTACTATCGATCATATAAGCCTAATATGGCTGATAATATGAGGTAGATTGATAATACTAAGAGTAGTGAGTATAGTAATTCTCGTTCTATCGATCATATAAGCATAATATGGCTAATAATATGACTTCGGTTTATAATAATAAGAGTAATAAGTATAGTAATTGTCGTTCTATCGATCATATAAGCACAATATGGCTAATAATATGAGTTAGATTGATAATGATAAGAGTAATAAGTATAGTAATTGTCGTTCTATCGATCATATCTGCATAATATGTTTAATAATATGAGTTAGATTGATAATAATAAGAGTAATAAGTATAGTAATTGTCGTTATATCGATCATATAACCATAATATGGCTAATAGCATGAGTTGGATTGATAATAATAAGAGTAATGAGTATAGTAATTGTAGTTCTATCGATCATATAACCATAATATGGCTAATAATATGAGTTAGGTTTATAATAATAAGAGTAATAAGTATAGTAATTGTCGTTCTATCGATCATATAAGCACAATATGGCTAATAATATGAGTTAGATTGATAATAATAAGAGTAATGAGTATAGTAATTGTCGTTCTATCGACCATATAAACATAATATGGCTAATAATATGAGTTAGATTGATAATAATAAGTGTAATAAGTATAGTAATTGTCGTTCTGTCGATCATAATTGCATAATATGGTTAATAATATGAGTTAGATTGATAATAATAAGAGCAATGAGTATAGTAATTGTCGTACTATCGATCATATAAGCATAATATGGCTAATAATATGAGTTAGATTGATAATAATAACAGTAATAAGTATAGTAATTGTCGTTCTATCGATAATATAAGCATA